>NW_027531999.1:3499216-3680402 GCF_008692635.1 Crocuta crocuta | reverse complement strand
ATTTATTAAATTAAAATTATTTTTTTAAGTTTATTTATTTATTTTGAGAGAGATAGAGATAGCATGAGTGAGGGAGGGGCAGAGACAGAGAGAGAGAGAGACAGACAGACAATCCCAAGCAGGCTCCACACTATTAGGTTGGAGTCCGATGTGGGTCTTGAACCCCATGAAATCATGAGATCATGACCTGAGTGGAAACCAAGAGTCAGATGCTTAACGGGCTGAGCCACCCAGGCGCCCCTATTAAATTAAAATTCTAAACACATGGAGAACCTCTCCCTACAAACTCTTCCAGAGAGGTCTCTTTCTACTGATGCCTGCAATTACACAATTCAAGGGGTTGCTTTGGCTGACGTGAAGCTTTGTTGTCTCTTAAAATGCAAACACTTTGGGCGGGGGATAGACTGTGCCTCCTCCGTGCCAGCCGGCGTGTCAGATCTTCTGGGAGCCAGGCTTGATAAGAAGGACAGAGACAGTGAGAGACTCAAGAGCCTCTCACAGTGGGGAGGAGAGATTGCCTCGGAGGGACTTGGGGGAATTGATGGAGAAAGAAATGGATTTTTCTCAGAGCTCCTCAATCAAATAGCCAAGCTCACTGGCAGAAACAAAATGGGAGGGTGGGGAGGGGGCCTGGAAAGCAGGCTGGGATGGGCAGATGTTGAGATGCCCTGTGGAATAGAGGCAAGAACCAAAGACACATGGACAGAGACACACGGAGGGTTAACAGTGCAAATCTGTAAACACACTGCATGCAGACAACTGCACACATGTCTCTGAGGCACAGACTCCGCAGAGCAACCCGTCAGTCTGTGGCTCAGAGGCCTCATTCCCTCAACTTCATCTCCTGCTTGCAGAAAAATATTTTCCTCTCCTCCCCTTCGGACTACCTTCCCATCACCTGTCCCTTAGCCAGCCTGAAAACAGGTTGGAGGTGGTACGTCAGGTACTGTATAGGACTCTTATTTATACACACACTAGGCAACCCGTAGGCCACTGCTCTGCCTAATGAGGGAAGCACAATTAAAACAAGTTCCCACATGAGTAAGAGACACGCAGGCTCGCCTTGCCCAACACATTACTCAAGAGGCCGACTGGATGGGAGGAGTTTGTTTGACCCAAGCTTCCCAAGTAAAAGGCCCCCTTTTCCTGTTAAGGTTGTACATTTGATTTGAAGGCGCCTGTGTCAGATCTGAAAGAAGGCAATGCTCATCACACACTTCAAACTGAGATGACTGTATCATGGGCATTAATTTAAAAAAAAAATCTAGAACTTTCTCATGAAGAACACAACCTCATTGTTTCTTTTTATGATGCTAAAAGCATTAATTTGTTAATTGTAAACAATTACAATTTGTCATGCTATTAAAAATCTCATTTGGGCATTTTGCTTTTTTTTTTATTTTTAATGTTCATTTTATAATTGAGAGACAGAGTGCAAGTGGGGGTGGGGCAGAGAGAACAGGGAGACACAGAATCTGAAGCAGGCTCCAGGCTCTGAGTCGTCAGCACAGAGCCCAACATGGGGCTCGAACCTACAAACTGCAAGATTGAGCCAAAGTTGGATGCTTAACCAACTGAGCCACCCAGGTGCCCCATTTTTCATTTTTTTAATCCAGAGAGCCTCTCCATCAAGCCCAGCACAATACTTAGGCTAACTTCACTGTTCACTTTAAAATTAGGAAAGCGGAGAGATTGTCTATGTGTTTGTTTACTATTGTTATCACTGGGTTTTGAACGTTTCTTCTTTTTTAAAGTTCTGCAATTATTTTATTATTTTTCTTTTCCCACCTACAGCTGTCCCAGGCCATTTTCACATCCCACCTAGTACAGGTGTGTTTTTGGTTGTTAACTAGAATATATGTATTTAATTGACTTTTTTTAGTTTATTTATTTATTTTGAGAGACAGAGCAAGAGAGAGTGAGAGCGAGCACAAGCAGGGGAGGGCAGAGAGAGAGCAAGAGAGAATCCCAAGCAGACTCTGCACTGTCCGCACAAGCCCAATGCAGGGCTTGAACTCATGAACGGTGAAATCACAGCCTGAGCTTCAATCAAGAGTCAGAAGCTCAATTGACTGAGCCATGTAGACGCCCCCTAACTGCTTTTTAATACTTCTCCCAATCTTTTTGGAGCAATTCAGGGGTCTTTGTGCTCTCACTCCACTGACAGTCTGGAGTTCTCATTCTTTGTCCCCTCCCTCCTCGCAGCCCAGCTGGCCTTCTTCCCCTAGAGCCTGGAGCCAAAGCGTTGATGAGAACATTACTCGACTGTGATTTTATTGCTTGCTGTGCCAGTTGAATAATTTCACAATGCTCAAAAACAGAAGTTCCGTCCGTATTTTGAAGCCATTACATCACTCTTGCAGGAGAAGCAAGCTGAATAAGTTAATTAGCAACGGCTGTTGCTGAACTGAGTGTGGGTACAAACATCCTCTCTGGAAGGCAGTTCAGGGCGCCCAGGAAGGACTGGGAGAGGGAGTTGGAACCCCGGATGTGTATGGAGTGAGGACAGAGGGTGAGAGAGCATGAAGACAGATTTCCCACCTCAGAAAGATTTGCAAGAGTACTATAAAGCTAAATACCTATTTTTCTAATTAGCTGCTGAGGACATCGCTAGACTAGGTGGGTTGGTTGAAAATGGACTGGGGCAGCCTCAGTGGGAGAAGATAAGTTAGAAAGTATTTGAAGGTCTTGAAAGAAGAAGAGATGTTACAAGTTAAATGAGAACAGTAAACAAATAAAAGGTAGTTCTCCTTGCTATTCTGATTATCAAGTGGACAGTGAAGTTAGCCAAAGTGTGCGGGGCTTCTCAACGAAGCTCTTTGTATGAAAAAGTGAAACAATGCCAAAACAGGATTCTAAAGGGTGTCGTGTGCTGTAATTGTCAATATTTAACGAGTGCAAACCTAAACAGGATGACCACCTGCACAAAAGATTAAAGAGGAAATGGAGTCTTTCAATATAGAACCCAAAATATCCAGGATATAATTGCAATCACTTGTCATACAAAGAACCAGGAAAATCTCAACTTGAATTAGTAAAGACAGATCAACAAATGTCATAAAGGAGATGACTCAGACCTTGGAGTTATCAGACAAGATTTTAAAACAGTTGTCATAAAAATATTTTAACAAGGAATTGTGAACATACTTGAAACAAATAAAAAATAGAAAATCTCGAAAAAGAAATATAAGATATAACAAAGAATAAGATGGAAACTTTAAAACTAAAAGACACAGTTGCTGGTGTGTGTGTGTGTGTGTGTATGTGTGTGTGTAAGTAAAACCCAATATAGCAAGCCTATTTTCCTTACTGGAGATGTGGAGAATTAATGACTATACAAAATACTAAGAGATAATGGGGAAATAGCAGGATGTACCAAGGCAATTCAAAGAACCACAAGGAAATGCTTTGACTAATACAAAGCTTGATAAAATAAATCAGTTCCTAGGAAAATCTCTCTTTTTAAAAAATATTTCTATATTTTTGAGAGAGAGAGACAAAGCATGAGTAGGGGAGGAGCAGAGAGAGCGAGGGAGACACAGAAATTGAAGCAGGATCCAGGCTCTGAGCTGTCAGCACAGAGCCCGACATGGGGCTCGAACTCACAGACTGAGAGATCATGACCTGAACTGAAGTTGGACACTTAGCCCACTGAGCTACCCAGGCACCCCCAAAATTTTCTCTTAAAAGGAGATAGAAACTAGACCAATAACCTCAGAAAAGAAAACTGGCAATTGTTTCAGATCCCAGTTTCAGATGTCAAGAAAAAATGGACAATTAGCTTCAGGATGTTTTACACGTGAATTGCTTTTAACCTTCAAGGGACAGATGCCACTTTAATCTCTTCATCATTTTAACTATTCCAGAATATAAGGAATGCTATAAATACTTTCAGACTTTTGGGGCACCTGGCTGGCTCAGTTGGTAGAGCACACAACTCCTGATCTTGGAGTCATGAGTTCAAGCCCCACATTGGGAGTAGAGTTTACTTTAAAAAAATAAAAAGAAATACTTCCAAATTCTTTACTGTGATTAAAAAAACATAACAAATTTACCATTTTTAAGTGTATAATTTAATGGCATTAAGTACACACATACTCTTGTAGAATCATCACCACCATCCATCTCCAGAACTTGTTCATCTTCCCAAACTGAAGCTGTACCCATTAAACAGTCACTTCTTATTACCCTCCCCAAAAAGCACACACGTACTCCTTGCCCCCGATAATCACCATTCTATTTTCTGTCTCAGTGAATTTGACTGGGTGCTTCATATAAGTGGAGTCACACAATGTTTGTCTTTTCATGCCTGGCTCACTCACTTAGCATAATGTCTTTGAGGTTCACCCTCACTCCAGCGTATGCCCGAACTTCATTCCTTCTCAGGGCTGAATAATATTCCACTGTACAGTACTCCCACGTGGTTTATCCATTCATCCATCAGTGTACATTTGGGTTGACTCCAGCTTTTGACTACTGTGAATAATGCTGCTATGAACACTGACGTGCAAGTATGCTTTTGAGTCTCTGTTGAGTATACACCCTCCAAATTAGTGTTTAATGTATTTTAAAACCACCTTCATAGCTGGAACAACACAGGGCGGCAACAATTAAACTTACACAGCATGATTGTTCGAGAAGTCCCAGCCAAGGCATGCGGGCCAAAAAAGAAAAGAAGTGTATACGCTGAAAAAGAAGAGAAAGAGGTTGGCGATACTATCCCTATGTGGTGTTTATCTGTATAACTGAATAACCTCAACTTTATCCAATTGAAATTATTACAGAAAAAATAGTAGATTTTCAGTATATGCAAATGATAATAGAATATGTAATGAAGTGAGCTGTGGATGACACTGGGGAAAAAACTTGAAGTATATTTAAGAAGGGGATGATTTACATGAGAACAGGTAGAATTCTTGACTGAGTGATTGTATAACACCCATTTCAGGGCTTCTGCCCTACATGATTAGGTGGTGAATTGTGGGTTGGCAGTACTACTTGGCTCCCAGTGCAAAACCTATGGCAACAAAGTTATTTACAGGTCTGTCTCCTCCAGTGGTCTGGGAGCTCCATGGATATGATGGATAGACTCACGCTAGTATTTGAATTGCCTGAATCCACGGGTTTCAAACTAATTGCAGGGCCAGATTTGCTTAACAAGTGTGTTTTATTTGACTTGTCCACTTTTTTTTTCCAAGTTTAAATTTTAATCTCTTTGGGTAAAGTATGCATTCTGCATTTCACCATGGGGTTGACCACTCTCTGTTACAGCCTGATTTGGTCTTTTATATTATCAGCTTTATCTCTATAGGAATTGTATTTCTCTACCACTGCATGAATCTGGTGCATTCTTTCATATACTGTATATATGTTCAAGAAAGTTTTGTATGACTTAATTAGCTAATCACTGTTTTCAAATGGAATGGCTCACAGACTAATTCTCCTATTCAAGTATGTAAATTAGACTTGGAGTTCTGGAAGAAATTATTTCCAAATCAAATTTTTTGCATTACCAAAAATTATGTAATTTTTTTAACATTTATTTATTTCTGAGAAACAGAGCATGAGCGAGGGAGGGGCAGAGAGAGAGAGGGAGACACAGAAACCGAAGTAGGCTCCAGGCTCTGAGCGGTCAGCACAAAGCCCAAAGGGGGCTCGAACATACAAACTGAGGCCATAACCTGAGCCAAAGTCAATCATTTAACTGACCGAGCCATCCAGGGACCCCAAGTAAGTTTTGTTTTTTATGTGGTCTTTTCCAAGTTACATTTGTGGGGACCAAACACCAAACTAAATGGACTAAAACACACAGTCTTAGTCCTATTCCCTCTGGGTTTTAGTAACTCTTTTTTTTAAAATTACAATTATCATGATACTTCTATAAATAACTTTAACATGACTGAAGTCTCATATAAACCTTCGCTAGCATATATATCTTTTCATATAATTGCCCTCCGGTCAAAATCTAACTGATATAAAAAATCAATTGTGAGATTGCTAAACTCAAGAGGACATAGCAATTTGTCTTTTTTTGGAAACCCTTCTAAGCCCTTCTGGCCAAAGAAAATCGCCCCCTCTGCTGCATTCCTGAAGCAATTTGCACATATCTTTAGACAATTTATATTATATTATACTACTTCTAATCATTTCCTACCTCAGCCTTCCCCATAATGACCTTTTTTGTCTCCTACAATCTAGCATCGTGCTTGACACCTAATAAACACCCAGTATTTGTTCAATGAGTGAATGAAGGAATTAAATGGATGAATGAAAAAAAATCTTTTGGACATGAGGGAAAAAAGTGACAGAGTTTTTTCCATTTTTGGACCTGATCATGTAGCATACCTGCAAGGGCTACGATTATCTAAATATTTTTGATAGGAGAAAGTTTGTCACACTGAAAAGGTGATGGGGTCATAAACCCTGTTAACAAACACGAGGTTTAAAAAGGCTGGTAGATCTGAGTCCTGTGTGGATTAATAGCAGCAACTGAGTTATTAGTTTAGAAATACGTTTCTGCCACACAAGTGCATTGAGGTGAATGTCTTCATTCAACAGAACCCTATGGGAATTCATCAGAGTGAACACAGCTTCAGATGTTCCCTATGTTATCAGTGAGAAAGGTCACTGTTAGCCCTGACAGACCCACTCAATAACGCCATGAGAACATACTGGCAAATATGAAGTTCGCTATCCTCAGCTGTAGCTGGGAACAAATGATGCGGATGTTGGGTTTCAAATACAGTGATAAAGGGAAAACCAAGCCATATTAAAATTGTTCTTGAATCCCTTAAACCACCCATGATTTGGGATAAATAATCTTCTATCATTAAATATACATGTGTGTATACATATATATGCATATGTATACATGTATGTGTGTGTGTGTGTATGTATATACTATGCACAGTAACATATATGCTGGGATTTTAGGAAATAATGACATTTCATTTCCTTTACTGACTTCAAAGCCAGTTAAGATCCAAACATAAGATGATGATCAAACATTACCTTATTATTGAACCGATATTTGAAAACACAAGTGTATGGTTACAATGGACTTCCTAATACAATTCTCCGTAGTTAGACAATATACGCACCCAATCACAAACAGGATGGACAACTTATCCCCCACAGAGATGAGCCCCTAAATATGAGGCAGAGAAAAGATTAATGCAGCATGCCTCTTATGGCCAGGCTGGAGGCAAATAAAGAGATGCTAAAATGTGAGGACCTGAGCAGGCTCAGTTCCTACTCATAAAATTCACCAGTCACATAATCTTCCTCCGAAGGGAAGGAATAAATAAACAGTGAGGAGAGAGGCCAAGAATATTACTCTAGCCAATATTCTCCACACGGGAAAATTAGACCAGGGGAGAGTTGGTTGACTCCTTAACAGCACAGTATATAACTGCACAGATGAGTTCTTTTTAAAAATTAAATGAGCAGAGCATTTGATGTCTGGATGACTTCAGGAAATTTATTAACATCTTAACTTGCTGATTGTACTCATTCATAGTCATCATTGTTACCTACCGACAATTTAATCAGTTGTCTAACTCACCCTTAGTGAATGCTATCCTCTGGCATTCAATTAATACTTTAAAAATGTCTTACTCGGATGTATAATACGGCATAAGACTAAAGGAACTGGAGTTTCCAGATTGAAAGGAATGCATGGATGAGTGGACAGAACTAGAGTGTATTATGTTAAGTGAAATAAGTCAGAGAAAGACAGATGATTTCACTCGTAAGTGGAATTTTAAAAAAACAACCGATGAACATAGGGGAAGGGAAGGAAGAATAAAACAAAAAGAGAGAGGGAGGCAAACTATAAAGAGGCTCAAATACAGAGAACAAACTGAGGGTTGCTGGAGGGGAGGTGGGTGGGGGGATGGGCTAAATGGGGGATGGGCACTAAGGAGGAGGGCACTTGGGCTGAGCACTGGGTGTTTTATGTAAGTGATGAATCCCTAAATTCTACTCCTGAAACCATCACTACATACTGTGTTAACTAACTTGGATTTAAATAAATAAATAGAAAGAAAGGGCCAACTGAATGCACAGTGCAAGGAATAATAAAAGCCACAATGCAATGAGCATCCTTATGAAGAGAGAAAGTTAGAAGACAGCAGAAGACTGACTTCAAGTTTCTGATTGAAAATTATTTCTTTTTTAAGTTTATTTATTTATTTTGAGAGAGAGAGAGAGAGTGAGCAAGGGAGGGTACAGAAAGAGGGAGAGAGAGGATCCCAGGCAGGCTTTATGTCATCACAGAACCCCATGTGGGGCTCAAACTCACCAACAGTGAGATCATAACCTGAGCAGAACCAAGAGTTGGATGCTTAACCAACTGAGTCACCCACGTGCCCCTGAACATTATTTCTAAGCTAGAATTCTATATGTAATGTGGTGTGAAGTTACAATAAGACATTTCCAGACAGCAAGGATTCAGTATATATCTTCCATGCATCATTTTTCAAGAGGCTGGTCAGAGCACGTGCTCCAGAAAAAGAGGATATAAACTAAAAGTTTAGAAAACATGGCATCCTGGACACAGCAATTCCAAATGGAAGAATAAAGAGCCCATGACCTTAGCTGTGTGGCGGGCCTGGAGAGGAGGTAGTCTGGGTTGGAGCAGAAGGAAGGAGAACTTGTGGGTGAGAGGGGAACAGAACAGATATTTTCTGGCATGTTTGAACATTTGAAAAATTATGTATTCAAGTATGTAATTATGGTCCAAGCAAAGTAAACAAAAGAATTTATAAAATGTTTATTAACTTTCAGAAAAACTAAAAGTTGCACCCAAATTAACATACGGCTTGATTCCAATGCACATAATATTTACATTGTCATAATAAGAGAAACACTAAATATTGATTCAATTAAAATTATACTATGTGGGGCGCTTGGGTGGCTCAGCTGGTTAAGCATCCAACGTCAGCTCAGGTCATGCATGATCTCTTGGTTCATGAGTTTGAGCCCTGCTTTGGGCTCTGTGCTGACAGCTCAGAGCCTGGAGCCTGCTTTGGATTCTGTGTGTCTCCCTCCCTCACTGCTCCTCCCCTGTTTACTCTCTCTCTCTCTCTCTCAAAAATAAATAAACATTAAAAATTTTTTAAAAATTTATACTGTGGGGAACCTGGGTAGCTTAGATGGTTAAGCCTCTGACTTCAGCTCAGGTCATGATCTCACTGCTCATGAGTTTGAGCCCCACATTGGGCTCTGTACTGCCAGCTCAGAACCTGGAGCCTGTACTCGCTCTCTCTCTCGCTCTCTCTCTTTCTTTCTCTCAAAAATAAATAAACATTTAAAAAATTGTTTTTAATTTTACTGTGGGGCACCTGGATGGCTTTGACAGTTAAGCATCTGACTTCGGCTCAGGTTATGCTCTCACTACTCAGCTCAGAGCCTGGAGCCTGCTTCAGATTCTATCTTCATCTCTCTGCCTCTCCCCTGCTCATGCTCTCTCTTTCTCTATTCTCTCTCAAATAAAAAAAATAATAATAAAATTAAAATTTTTTAAATTTTAAAGTTTTTAAAAATAAAGAAAAAATTATACTGTGAAGATAGAAGGAGGAGACTGGGGGGGAGAAAAAAGAAGAGAGTTTGGTCTTCATCTCCCATGGTAGGGACCTTAGTAGGTAATGTCTAATATCAACAAATCCAAAATGGCAATAAATACATACTATTTAGAAATATCAAAGTAAATATCAGGTAAGCAGCAAGAAGAGTTCCATTGTCATTACTTTGAAAATAAAACAGCTGGGGGCACCCGTGTGGCTCCATCGGTTAAACGTCTGACTTCGGCTCAGGTCATGATCTCACAGTTTGTGAGTTCGAGCCCCACGTTAGGTTCTGTGCTGACCGCTCAGAGCGTGGAGCCTGCTTCAAATTCTGTGTCTCCCTCTCTCTCTGCCCCTCCCCTGCTCACAGTCTGTCTGTGTCTCTCTCTCAAAAATAAATTAACGTTAAAAAAAAAAAGGAAAAGAAAACAGCTGGAAAAAAATTAGAGTGAAGGACAACACTGTGTGGACCAAACAAAATACTTAACAGAATCATTTAGCCTGAGGTTTACTGTGTGAGACTCTACCTTCTTGAGACTTTCAGGGTACTGTTCCAGGCGGAGAAGCAGGGGATGAGGAACCCTGAGCAGACAGGGCTTCAGACCCTTCACCTACACCAACCAGAGCAATAACCTTTTTATCTAGTTTACCTTGTAGGCTACCATGTAAGATTATATTTGAAGAGAGTCTTTCACTACCTTAACAAATCAGTGTTTTAAAATCATTGGCTCAGAAATGGGGCACTGGAGAACACTTCCAAAGCAAATATACAAACCAATAAACCACCCAGCTTTTATTGCTGCTTTCTGGAGTGGAGCCTTAGATGGGCTGGGGATATTTGGGAGGAGAAAATACTGTCAGCTTCAGACAATGCCTCTGGCAGAGAGAAGCAGTAATAGTCATAGGATGTGAGGCCTTGGTGAAATAATACACTGGCCCTCGGAGTTATCATCTACCAGGTCTGGAAGTCTGGCTTCAGCAACGTGTGAGAGCAATGGCCTTAGGTCCTGGAATGCACATTCAAAACATGCAAAAACTACACGTAGAAAGGGATTAAGCATCCACTACATCCAGGTCAAAACCTCATAAATGTAACGGAAGCTATGGGAGGAAAGAATGATCCTTGAAATCCTAAGGGCACTGGGAAATATTTATATTCATGGTATAAATAAAATTTTTTAATGTAGTCAAAAGTAGAAAAAGCCAATGCATACAATGGAGGTTAAACCAGGACTGAATTAAAAAAGCATACTGCAAACTTAAGTTAGGAGATTGGGAATGTTCTGAGATAGTCCCAATTTCATGTAATTTACTCTCTTTAGCAAAAGTGGTTTATTAAAAGTGCAATAACGTCACTTAATTTTTATGCTTTTATAGGACTTTTATATAAGTAAATTCACAAATTTGGGGGGAAATCCTTTTATCAGACTAAGAGTTAGAAGTCCCCTGATAATCATTTCTTTTAGGGGCCATAGCAGCTAGAACCCAAGTAAACAGGAAGAAATGTTAATATCCTCTATACACAATACAGGTCATTCTTTTAGCATCAATGCTTCCGTGAGTGGGTAGCCTGGGGCTGGAAGCTTGAGTTGGAGGCAGAAACAAACAGCAGGTGAAACTGTCAAGGAGGGAAGGTCTTTGCAAGAGAAGGATTTATGTGAAGGTGGTCAAAATATAACTGCCAGTTATATATAAATAAGTTCTGGAGAGGGGCGCCTGGGTGTGTCAGTCAGTTGAGCGGCCAACTTCGACTCGGGTCATGATTTCGCGGTTAGCGAGTTTGAGCCCCGCATCCGGCTCTCTGCTGTCACCAGAGAGCCTGCTTCAGATCCTCTGTCCCCCTCTCTCTCTGGCCCTCTCCTGCTTGCGTGCGTGCTCTCTCTCTCTCAAAAATAAAGAAACATTAAAAAAAAAAGTTCTGGGGATGTAATGTCCTGCATGATGATTATAGTTAACAGTACTTTATTGTATATTTGAAAGTTGTTAAGAGAGTACATCTTAAAGTTCTTATCATAAGAAAAATACTACAACTATGTGAGGTGATGGATATTAACCAAATTTTTTGTGGTAATCATGTTGCAATCTATATGTACAACAAATGTTTGTATACACAACTCAAACTTATATGATGTTCTATGCCAATGATATCTCAATAAACTGGAAAAAATTGAAACTAAACTGCACAATCATCATGCATTCAATATGTTGTTATTATACACTTTTTGAAAGGATTTCTAAAATATTGATAATTTTGAATTATGCTCAGAATAAAATATTCAGTTTGCTCTTGTGGGGACAAAATAAAAGAGGATTCATAAAATTCATGTGACCAAGAATAAACTCTCTAGCTGGTTCTGTGGTTGTGGAAATGCAGAAAGTTGAAAGTCCTGCTTCTAAAAAGCTCTCCTTTCTTGGCGCACCTGAGTGGCTCAACTGGCTGAGGGTCTGACTCTTGATTTCAGCTCAGGTCATGCTCTCACGTTTTGTGAGACTGAGCCCCACAACAGACTCATGCTGAGCATGGAGCCTGCTTTCAATTCTTTCTCTTCCTCTCTCTCTGCCCCTCCCCCCTCTCAAATAAATAAATAAACACATTCGTAAAACAAAAAAAAAGCTCCCCTTTCAGATAAATTTTGTGGTCATTTCACGTTCCAGAACTCTAAATTCTCCCAGATGCATCACAAATTAGGTCAGTTCAGAGACTGGGTGTTGTTGACAACTTACTGATTTTTTTTTTTAAAGAAAGTACATAGGGGTGCCTGGGTGGCTCAGTCAGTTAAGTGTTAGACTTTGGCTCAGGTCATGATCTTGCGGTTTGTGAGTTTGAGCCCTGCTTTGGTCTCTATGCTGACAGCTCAGAGCCTGGATCCTGCTCCGAATTCTGTGCCTCCCTCCCTTTCTGCCCCTCCCCTACTTGCACTCTCTCTCTCTCTTTCTCTATCTCAAAAATAAATAAACATAAAAAGATAAGCAGAGTATATAGAAATTGTGTTAGTGTGATAAGCATATTTTTTAAAACCTTAATCCTGAAAATGCCATTTGGGCTCCTAATGCCTATGGAACATAATTTTTCAGTATTAAAAACTATATTAATATAATTTATTAAATGGTTAAGGGAGAAATGATATGGCTATCTAGTTAAATAAATTGACCAAATCTTCTATATATTCTATTCAAACTTAATATTAGGGTTTTGTACATATAATTTTTCTTAACATATTTTATAAAGCTCTATCTCAAACCAACAGCTACTATGCTTCCTGGTGAAACTCTATAAGATTCCTGTTTGTGCAGGGACAATTTACTATTATTTGGTTATAGTCTATAACTAAGAGAAATTATAGGAAAGACAAAAATATATCAAGAACTTACTATGTGCCAGTACTCCATTAAGATCTTTTCTGGATCACTCATCTCATTGAATCTTTGCACTTTTATGAGATAAACACCAAGTCACTGATGAAAAAGGAAACTGAGAGTAAGGAAATTTAACTCAGAGATGTGGTGATATATCCAACAAGTAGTAGTCAGAATTCTGACTCCAAACCCTGGCTCCTAATTATTGCACTATTAATTTAATCAACAAATGTATATTGAGTGTTTGCAAGTCTGACCTATGGGTACTTGAGATACAGTTGTATATAAAAGAGAAAAAAATCTTTGCTCTTGTGGGGCTTATGATATAGAAACAAAAATTTTAAAGATTGATTTTGAAAAGAAAGGCAAAATTATTATTATCAGTACATGATATAAAGAAAACCTATGCATTTCAAATGCATAATTATAAGAAGCAAGAGCTTTCAGTCACTGAATAATTTCAAATTAATTTACAAGCCAATTTATTTCCTATATTCAAGCAACAATACACTGGGAAAATAGAATACTAATTTATATTTATTACTAGCAGAAAAAGAAGAAACAAATATTCATGTAAATTATCCATGTAGAATTTTCCAAGGACTTATATATAAAGAAAATTTTAAAGGAATGGGATTCATCAAAGAAGATAAGTAAATGAATATTTTCCTTTAAGTTTTCTTTAATTTTTTCTAAATTTGGATTGAAATGCAATTTAGTCCCAATGAAAACACTAATAGTAAACTTTTTGTTACATGTCAAAATTGTATAAAACCTCATGTGAAAATGTACACATTGGCAGAGGCATTCTGAAAAACAAGAGACATGATAGTATTACCTTTACTAGACCGTAAATATATCATAAAACTACTGTAATAAGCCACTTTGGAACTGGTAAATGAATAATAGATTATTAAAACATAATAAAAAATTAAGACATAGGCTTACAAAAGAAAATAGAATGTTTGATAAAGGTAACAATTCAAGCGAGTTGAAAAAAGATGGATTACTAAAAAATCTCGGGGGTAACTGGTTAACTGTTATAGTCATGTACGGATACGTAACAAACTGCCCTAACACAAGTGGCCAAAACATCACCATTTTATTTTGTCTTGTGAGTGTTGGGGTCAAGTATTTGAGTCGGAGTTGGCTGGGTGATTATTTTGCTGCACGTAGCAAAGACTGTGTCACTTAGAGGTACTCAGCTAGCAGCTGGGCCAGTCTAGAGTGCCCAGGAGAGTTTCACTCACATGTCTGGTACTTTTAGCAGAGAAAACTACAAGACTGGGTTCCTCTTGGCTGCTCTCTCTAAGTAGCCTCAGGGCTTCTCCATACAACTTCTTTATCAGGGTGGTCAATCTTCCAACCTGACGATTTAGGGCTTCAAGAAACCGAGGTAGAAATTAACATTGCCATCAAATCCAAAGTCTAGAGAACTGACAAGCGTCATTTCTGCTGCACTCAACTGGCCAAGGCAATCACTAAGCCAGATCAAATTCAAGAGGAGGGGAAATAAAGTCCACATCTCATTGGACTCACAAATTTGTGGATGTCTTTAATCTTCTAGCTAAAACCAAAACCAAAACAATAAAGCTATATACTACCCTCACTCCTCATCAAAATAAATCCAGAGGAACCATAGATTTAAATGAAAACAAATAAAGCAATCACTGAAAGAAAATGAACGAAACTGTAATAGTAATTTATTGAAATTGTAATCGTAATCCATAGCATTAAAGGAATCCAAAATTTTTTGCTATGTTTGACTTTTTATAAAATTCTTTAGCTTCTAGATGGCAAAAAAAGAAAAATTCTGTCAGAAAATGCTTGTCTTCATCACAAGACAGAAGATGAACTTCTGTTTCTATCCATGATTGAGTAATGGTACTGAACTATCACTTCCCAAATAAACCACTGTCTTCAAACCCGGGACAATAGACAGCCCAGAACTATCTTCCCTGGGGGACAATGAAGTGAGCTCAACAATTGCTGTGGCTTTCTGCTTGGGCACCTTTTCTGGGTAGAGCTGCCAGATTTAGCAAATAAAAACATAGAATGGCCAGTTAAATTTGAATTTCAGAGGAGGAAGAGAAATTTCCTGGACTGATGCCTTTGCGTGTGTGTGAGAGGGACTGGAGGCGCTGGTCTTAGATGGGTGTGTGGGTAGTTCGTCCTTGGATGAGGCAGAAAGTCAACGTATATGTGTACAGATCTTGCCACAGGGTAAATGTGTAGCAGGGGTCAGAAGAAATTCTCGTATGAGTGTTTCAGTTTCCTTAAGGAAGTAGGAAGGAAGGTGATCTTTGGGGGGCAGAGATAGAGAAGGGGGTTTGTTCGGGGTTTGAAGAGAGAGGAGAAAGTGGAAAGAGTGGTGTAGGAAAGTTGGATGATGAATGGAGCAGGGAAATATAGTGAGACTGCCAGGCAGCATTAGGCCATTTGATGTGTGTAATTGGGAATTTAAAATGGAGCTAATAGCAGGGCAGAATGCTTTCTTTCAACCACAAACTATGAAGAGTAGGTAGGGAGTTAGATGTAATCAGAGTTGTGTTTTTCCAAGTTAATACGAGAGGCAAAGGAATTGAGGGTACATGCACAGAAACGAGGATCGTGGTTGTTACAGACTTTAAGACAGGGAGGGGATACATGTGTAAGGATGGGAGGCTAGGGAAGATGTATGGGGATCAATAGACTAGACATTCTGATGAAGGGGCACCTGGGTGGCTCGGTCAGTTAAGCATTTGACTTTGACCAGGATCATGATCTCACGGTTGATTAGTTTGAGCCTTGCCTCGGATGGGTCCTGCTTCTCTCTGTCTCTCTCTGCCGCTCATGATATTCTCTCTCTCTCTCCACCCCTTGTTCATTTGTGCCCTCTCTCTCAAAAAAAAGAAAAGAAAGAAAAAAAAAGGAAAGGAAAGGAAAGGAAAGGAAAGGAAAGGAAAGAAAAGAAAAGAAAAGAAAAGAAAAGAAAAGAAAAGAAAAGAAAAGAAAGAAAAGAAAAGAAAAGAAATCTTGATGAGGTCAGAGAATTGTAAAAGTTGAACTTTAAAGGGAGTGAACTGGAATGACAGGAAGTGGGGATATTAAATTCAGATAATAAATAAGTGGCAATTGTTGGTAATGATGAGATTTACCACCTGATTGTGGGAATGACTGGCTGAGGTAGGGTAAAGGACAAAATCAATGGAGGAAGAAAACCTCAGAGGGATTGGGCAATCAAGTTACTGGAAGAATCATATTTGTTCATCATCAAACTACCAAGAATTTAGACCGGAGAAGTGTTGGAGAGAACGACTCTGAGCTGTGAAATAAAGGCTTTTTATTTGATTGATTTCTTTTGGTTGATGGGATGACAGTATAAGTACTATAGGCCAAGATACTTGATGTGTTGGGCAAAGACCCAGCCAAACACATTCTGATGAGCTGTTCTCTATTCCAGTGGGTCCTCAGAGGGCTTCCGGTTTATGCTGCATGGAGGAGTGAAGGGTAATTTATGTGACGCTGCCCCAGGAAGGTCTCCCAGAGTAAGGCCGGCTTCCTGCGGGGCAGGCTGCTTGGCAAGTGTCGTGAGAAAGTACTGAGGTGAAGGAGCATGACGGGAGGCCAAGGTTCCATACATCAGACCCCTGGAACGGCAAGTATTGCACCTGAGCTGCTGTTCACACCAGGGAGGTCGGGTAGTGCTGCGAACAGGAATGTTGAGATTTCAGATAATAAAAAGTGTCAATATAATGGTAATGATAAGACATAACGGCGCAAGTTCCAGGCTTGGGCCGCAGACCCTCAGCAGAGCAGAGCTGATGCTGACCATCCTTACGTGCAAGCTGTTTGCCCAGAGTTTAGATGGCGGCCTCGCCAGATCACTGTGCACTGTCTCAGAGAGCAATTGGCCAAGGAGGGACCGCACACCTGCTCCTCTTCCTGCTTCTGTAAGTTTCTTTGAATAAATGCTCTTCTGGGTCTTGGGTATATGGTGTGGAGTCATTCCGGCAACCGTATCAAACTCCCCTCTTTTCTTCTTCCTAGCTTTCTATTTCAAAAACAAAAAGAAAGGAAAAGATCTATTTTTCCCTACCCATACATCCAGTGTCACTTGTTCTGTGAGGGTTTGAGGAAATGGACCAGGACGTCCGATAGAAGAAGGCAATTCAAAGCAGGAAGCCATTGTCCGTACCACGCATGCGTTGCTGCGGAGGGGAGAGCAGGTATAAACTTCCCCGCGCATCCGTACTACTCCAAAGTCATGGCGGATGTCAAGGCCCTCACTCTGTTCTGCTCATTCACTCCCAGGAGAATTTTTGCACGATACTCCAGAGAACCACTGTGGTTAGCTCTAGTTAGCACCAAACATCCTCACATTTGCTTTCTGTGATGAGGAATGCATTGATTCTAATATTTACATGGATCCTGGGCAGCAAACACTGGCTGGGGGCCAGTGCAACACACCTGAAATGTTTGTTTAAAACAACCACAACAGGAGCAGTTGCCAGGCTCAGTCAGTAGAGCATGCAACTCTTGATCTAGGGGTTGTAAGTTCCAGCCCCATGTTAAGTGTAGAGATTATTTAAAAATAAAATATTTTTAAAAACCCACAAAAACAAATTTTTAGAAGATCTACTGGGTTTCCCAATAAATGCACAGATCAATAGGATCTAACACCTTTTTTGTTTCTATTTCATTGTCACCAGTCACATATTAGCAGTCTTGGGTCAATTACTGATGATATTTAAAGCTGAATATAATTCATGCCCTAGTTTTGTAATCCTTAATTCCACTATGAAACTGAGCTATTATGAGATTACCAACAAAAAGGAGATAGTATAGTGTAGCACAGTATTTACGGATTTTAAAGTCAAACAGATGTGAATTTGTTATCAAAATTACTATCTCTTTGACCTTAAGTTTCATGATATTCCTAAACCTTAGTTTCCCTTCTACAAAAGGAGACAACAATATTTACAACCTTGAGGGAAATTTTGATTTATCATAAAAATTTAATATCATTTGTGAAGTAACGAGTACAGGTGCTAGAATAGCGTCAGTGCCCAATTAATGATAACTATTACAATAAATATGTAAGTAACAGACACTCAGCTCACTCTAAGTCATGCGCAATTTTCTTAGGCTAAGGGTAGACTTCTCTGCTCACTCTCGTTAGCCAAAAAGAAAAAAAAAAAATTCAGGCAGCTGCTTTCATGTGGATTTCTGATCATGTGAATCACTGTTAAAAACCTTGGCTGCCCTGACCAAAACTTTAATGACTTTGCAAGCTGTTCCAGAAATGGGTCACAGGATTTTTTTCCTTTTTAGTGGGAAAATGGACAGGGCTTCAATCTGTGAATGCTGCAATTTGTTAGCCTCTCTATTTCTTCTAAACTTATGACCTTCTAGAAGGAAGCAACTAGGTTGATTGTCATCACAACTGCACCCCTGTGCAGGAGGAGGTGCCATTAAACTGTAAGGTTGTGTCTCTAGCCAATTATCTTTAGTTCCAAAATAAGGGACAGGGGTTATCGCTATGTTTTACCCAAAGCCAAAAAATTCTAAAGCTGCAGAGAAGACATTACCACTGCTGGAAAAGCTTTCCTTAGCCGGGGGTTGGGGGGGGGTTGGGGGGGGAAGGAAATGTAGAAATACCTTAGCTTCTCCCTTTTTGTCTACCTTCCAATCTCCTACCAGTTCTTTCTGTTGGTCCTATTTTGCAGAGCCATCTGACTAGATGGCCTAACCCAACCCGCAGGATTCAGGCCCCTGGACTGCATACCAGAGCTATGCAGGGCAGGGGCAGGAATTAATCTGAGGACCGACAGGAAAACAACCACTAGACTGCCTTCTTTCAGTTCCTTAGAAAGGCCAAACTCTTTCCAGTGGCAGGATATTTATATATTCTGGGCCTCTGCCTATAATTCTTTCCCACCCACCATTCACCTGGCTGCCTCTGCTCATTCTTTAGGTCCCAGCTTAAATATCATTTTCTCAAAGAGGTCCTTCCTAATTATCAATCTAGAGTAGGTCTCTCCTATTACTCTTTTTTTTTAACCCCCCTCCCCATTGGGGTTCCTGGGTGGCTCAGTCGGTTAAGAGTCCGGCTTCAGCTCAGGTCATGATCTCACAGCTCATGAGATTGAGCCCCGCATGGGGATCAGCCTGCTTTGGATTCTGTGTCTCCCTCTCTCTCTGCCCCTCCCCTGCTCACATTCTGTCTCTCTCTTTCAAAAATAAATAATAAAAAAATTTTTTAAATCTCCTCTTCTTACTAACCTTTATAATTATATACTATCTATGTAATTATCTGTTTAATAGCTACCTACCCAGTGGCAAGGCATACCTGTTTTGCTTCCTGCTGCCTTGCTAGACTCTAGCACAATGCCTAGCATATAGTCAGCACTCAGTAAAAAGTAGCCATAATTATTATTACCTATTATCTTTAACAATAATCAATAATCAGATGGCAGGATCAGCCTTTTCTGGAGTATATATTAATTTCTTTCTGATGCTCCTTTCCGTGTTTTTCCTTCCCAATATTTAGTTAATGCAAGTTATATGTTCCAGTTCTGTGAATACTTTTTAAACATTGCCTAAAAAACCAAAATTTCTACATCATGAGGCTTCATAGGCCATTAAGGAAAGTTGATACATCCCTTGAACTGTCAAAACAAGAACTACGTTGGCAAACTTGGAATAAACAAATTCTTCTCATCAAATGATCTGTAACTGAAAAGAGAAAAATGTGTATAGGAGAGCAATTTATCATCTGCAAAATCTGTTTATGTTTCACACATTCCTGGTTTGGATCTTTTGATTTTTCTTCTTTAAAACTATTGAATGATACATTTTCCTTGACACCTCCTAGGAGATCTTCATTATTTTTCTTCTACGATCAAGTTATTTTTTCCTCAATGACATTCAGCTCCCTTTTCTTTCTTAGCCTTTTATTCTATCTGCTTCATGTGGAGTAGAGGAATGTCCCACCCCTTGGCAGATGAAACAAATCTGGGCTCTACATAAGGAAGGGCTGTTTCGTCTTCTTGACTCCAGGCTTTCTGACCCCATCTGCCCCACTCTCCCCATGTTATCATATGCAGAAAAAAATGCCTGCACGCTCAAGAAGTAAGGGATTAGGAAGGTCAACAGGCTGGTGGGGGAGCGGGAGCCCTAAGGTGACCATCTCTGGGCAAGCAGCATGTATGCAGCTAAGGAGTCCACTTCCTGGCTCATATTCACTGTCACTCTAAGGTTTAGTCATCTCACATATACTGACTGCCTGGTGTGCATTAGACACTATGCTAAAGTTAGTGATTGAATTAGGAATAAGCTGTGTTCCTATTCTCAAGGAACTCACTGGGAAGTACAGGGAGACAGGCAAGTAACAAAAATGTATAATTCGTCACCAAATTCCCGGAGAAAGGTACACACAGAACACTGCGGGGAAAGGTCCTTAACCCAGTCTTGGGCAAGTGTGAAGAGGGGATGTTACAGCAAAGGCTTCTTGGAGAAAGTGATGCTTGAGCTGAAAGATGAGGTGGGGTTGTCCTAACAAAAAATAGAAGAAGAATATTCCAGAAAAAGAGAAATAGTATGTGCAGAAGTCCATAGCAGTGTGTTATGGAAGAATTATAAGTAATTTAGGGCCAACGCCAGGAGAGAGAAGGGAGGGGGAGATGAGGTGAAGAGGTAAGCACAGGGCAGAGTGTTGACATGCCTTCTGTCAGGTGACAACCTCTTCTTTACGATCAGGCCCTTCTGAATTAACTCCAGTGAAGAGGAGTTGATGACAGACAGTGGAAAGAAGACAGACAATTTGGATCTGAAACTCGGTCCTGTCACTAGTGTGTGACCTTGGGCAAACTTTCTTCGCCTCCTAAAGACTCAGTTTGTTTCATCAATAGAATGGAGATATCTTCTCTAAAGGGCTGATTATGATAAAATGATATGCATCGTATCCAGCACATGTCATGCTATTGTGTTGAACCTCAACTATTTTAGAATGAACTGCTGTAATCGAGAATAACCACGCAAAGCCTGAGTCACAGAGTTCAGTGAACAGGAGGTAGACTTTGGGGTTGTCTTAGTTACCGGAGAACCATTTATCCTGCCTGGACTTGTTTGGATACTTTTGTTTAGTCTTTGGCTCTTTTATTTTAATGGTAACATATGTATTTCATAATCTGGTGTTATTTCACTACCTAATAAATGTTTGAAAGTGAGTTATTATGTCCTCAGACTCATGTTCATTGCATTTCTTCATGCCACAGGACTTTTGAGACAGAAGGCTGTACAACTCATCATGGAAGAGGGGAACAGAGAATTACGTTGGAATAGAAACATGGGCTAACTGCAAACAAACTAAACATCCATCAGTAGGGGAGTGGCTAAATAAACTTGTATCTCTATGTGGCAAAATATGGTGCAGCAGCTAAAAGGAAGGAGCTAGCTCTCTATGCATAAGCCCCAAGACCTATTGTTAAATGAAAAAAACAAGCTGCAAAAAGATATTTGCAGAATGATGCCATCATTTTTTTGTAGAAAAATACACACATATTCACACATATATAAACAGTATTATATGCTTTCTCTGGTTACATGCACAGTGTATAAATGCATAGAAAAACTCACACTAAAATGGTATGAGTGGTTATATATGGTGATAAGGTTTGTCAGGGTGGAGTGGGGTGGGGCTTGGGGAGGGATGAAAGTCTAAGGAGACATGAGCCTTTTCAGAAACGTTTAAACTTTGCTACAAGTAATGCTCTTATGATTTCTGTAGTTCAAACTGTTTTCTAAACAGAAACAAAAAAAGACCAAGGGCTTTGAGGGTGGATGAGACTGACTCAAATCCTGGCTCAGTAATTTGTTAATTGTATGACTGGGGGAAGACTTGGCCCCTCTCTGTTTCTTTGTCAGCAAAATGTCTTGCAGCTTTTGTAAAGACTGGAAGTAAAACTCCTGTACATTACCAGTACTCGCAGGTGTTAGTTTCCTAGGGCTTTTTCCAAAGTCATTTTCTTCCTTCCCTTCCCTTCATTTCCTCCCTTCCTTCCTTCCTTCCTCCCTTCCTTCCTTCCTTCCTTCCTCTCCTCCCTCCCTCTTTTCTTCCCTTTCCAGATTAGGCAATCAAATACAAAGTAATTAAGTCATTTCCTCAAGGTCATACAGTTGATTAATGTGAGAGCAAAGGCTGTAACTCGGGTCTTCTATATCTTAGTATATTAGCATTAACTCTACTGGAGAAGTTGAATAACTACCTGTGATGTAGTTGTTTCTTTCTTTATTTTTATTTTCTTACATTTATTTATTTTTGAGAGACAGAGAGAGACAGAACACAAGTGTGGGGGGCGGGGGGGAGACAGGGAGAGAGGGAGACACAGAATCAGAAGTAGGCTCCAGGCTCCGAGCTGTCAGCACAGAGCCTGACGCAAGGCTGGAAGTCACAAACCGCAAGATCATGACCTGAGCCAAAGTCGAAGTTGGACGCTTAACCGACTGAGCCACCCAGGCACCCCAGTGATGTAGTCGTTTCTACTAATGGTTCCAATTTTCAGAATCCATGTGGCAGGTTTGTTTGCAGAATTGAAATGCAAAGCACCATATTCTGAACTTGGGCAGCTGTTCAACCAACCAAACTAAAGAATTCCAGACAAGAAGTGTCTGTTCTTTTGACCATGCCATCAACGAGGTCTGGCAATAAATATCAAGGATGTAGCTACAAGGAGAACATTGCAAAGTTTTTTTCTCCCATGTCTGTTCTTTTGACCATGACATCAATGATGTCTAGCAATAAATATCAAGGATGTAGCTATGAGGAGAACATTGACATCAGGCAAAGAGTCAGTTAACAGGAAAGGGTAAATGGGGAAAAAATGGACACCTGACATTCTTTCTGTCTACCTAGAATCTGAATCCTCCTTCTATGTTTGAGTAATTCTTCTAATTTGTAAGGCAGATAGTGCCATTTAACTAACTATATTAGTTAAAAATGACAGATGCTTTCCCAGTTGCCCTTGCAGTTAGGGTACAGTCAGGTGACTTAGGCTCTAGCAATCAGAAGACCTTCCTTTTCAGAGCCATTTTCCTTAGAACTATAGGGATTAGTTCCAGCCTATGGAAATTTACCCACTAAAGGCTTTTTATCACTAAGAGCCCTGAATTTTAATTTTAACCAAAACTAATTTTAACTGAAAGCAGGTATAATATCTTGCTGAGCCCAAAACAAAGGGGATTTTGTTTTCTGAAGCCATTGCATAGGAGCAAGACATTTTACCAGATTCTAGATCAGGGAGCATTCTATGCAGTTCGACGGTCTTAACCCAGGTAGTCCAACCCAGATGAAATCACACTGTCATTGTTTGCATTTTCTACCCCAGAAAAGAGGGTAAATTTCTTGGGGAACTCCAGGAACTCATTGGACACTCCTTGGTTAAGTTTCTGGGAAGAGTATTTTCATATTCTTTTCCTCCACTTTTGGACATTTTTGTGCTTTGTAATTGCTGTTGTTCAAGGTGCCTGTAGACTCTGCTTTTTAGACTAGGGCATGAAAATTTATTTCAGCATCTACATGCTAGCTTTCTTCATCTTAGTCATTAATAGGCACCCCAAACACCTGTAACATTCTAGAACTGAGTTACCTCTTTCCATCCTGTAGAAAAAAAGAGGCACATAAATCTGAGATACTTCTGAGGGAACACCTCAGATCCCCCCAGCCACAAATTCTTGTTTCAGTTGCAACAGTTCTAAGTGGGCTCTTCTGACAGTACCTCACCTCAGGCTGCACCACATGCCTCTCATCTCCCACCCCAGGGAGGTGTTAACACCTAGACACAGAATGCCACAGGGTTCTGTTTGGGACTCTCACATGTGAATCACTGAAGTGCAGGGAGTTAATGCCCCATGAGGCGAGCGTTTGACCAAAGGAGATGGCTAGTAGATAAATTCTTCTCCCTGTCTCCCTCCAGATCGACTTTTTGAGATGCAGTTTATATACCTTCCTAGAGGACGAGCTTGTGGATTTGAAAAATCAGCCTCACTTGGCAGTCACCAACTTGATAATCTTGTCTCATGTTGGCTCCTCCTTTTCTGTTCCATGACCCTTCTCCCTCACATCTGGAAATGTATTCCTTAATGGAGGAGACTTACCATAAGCTCCTTGCTTCAGGCTCTGCTTCCTGGGTAACCCAGAGTAAGACAACACCACAGAATTCATAGGCAAAATTATACCAATGTCACGATTATTGCTAGCTTTTCCCATTTGGGAATCCTTTCTGGCTCCTCACTCGGTTCTATCCTGAATGTGTGACATTGCAGTTTACTTAATCTCTCTGAGCTTCATATTATTTAAGATAATACAGAGATAATAGTATATAATGTCTATCTCATGAGGAGTTAGAGGAATTAAAAGAAAAAAGATTGTAATCAGTATATACAGTGCTTGGCATGTCGCGAATGCTCAATAACTGTCAGTTGTTAATATTATAAAAATCAGTTTCATTTGCAACATGATGAAGGTTCTAGTGGCGATGGAAGAAAGGAAAGGAGTTCACTTCCACATACTTAGGGGCAGTTAGATACATAGGTTCACATGTCTGTGAGCACATGTGATAACAGCTATCCAATAAATCCTCTACGCTTCATTCCATTTCCCCCCCAGAAATGATTCAGATATGGAGCCGTAACTCCTTCCAGAGTTAGACTTTTGCAGCCATGCTGAAAATGATCATTTTGAGCATTTGAGCATTTTGAAAGGCTTAGTAAATTTAAACTGAATTAGAACCACAGTGATCCCAGGTTTTGTTTGACATTTTAATCTGTGGCTTCCCTCTCAAGGGGCTGGCACAGCCAAATGATGGCCCTGGCTTCTCTCATCTGAAGCTCTGTCCGTCCATCCTGAGCTGTGGCTGGGACTCCCGACAGTAATTGGCCTGCCTCTCACATCTTGCCATTCTTTGATCCCAGAATTTCAGTTGTGTTTCTTTTGGCTTTTACTTGCTGATGAAGAGATTTATGTGGATTTAATTTTCTTTAGTCTCTAGCTGCCAAAGGTTTTGGTGTTTGTAATTTTCAATGGGAGCTAGATAAACTAATCAACTACAACCTTTTTTTTTTTTTTTGCTGGGTGTAGGTTTTCACAATAGCGGGAAGTCAGAAGTGATTTGTAGGTCACTAAATCTTGGGCTTTGTTTAACATATAATTTTTATGGTCAGCAAGAGTGAATTAGGTCCTAATATTTCAGAGCTTCATATAGGAAGTAAGCCAGAATGAAAAATTACACTGTCCACCAACCAAAGCTGGAGATTGCATAATGTATCTTCTCTGAAACCATAATCCTGACCCCTTGCTCTAATCTCATTTTTGTCCTCCAAGTCTGGAATTCTTGTTAAATGAAGGTTTGGTGCTTATTTTTCTTTGGTAATGCAGAGTGTACAAAATGTCCCTCACGCCACACACAAATGTGCAAAGCAGATGTGGTTTCCTTGAGTACTGCTTGACTGATGTTCTCTCTTTGATGATCCCTTAGCCTGCTAGATAATGAAAAATTAAAAACCCAGCTTTAGTCAAATTATGGAACCTAGTCTGATCTGGTCATTTAAGATCTCTTTAGGTCTCTGATCTCTCAGCTCTGGTAGATGTTAAATGCTTCAATGCTCCTTTTGCTCCACTCCAAGATGGTGTCTGGATATGGAGAGTAACATAGGTGTGGTTTAGGTGGCAAGGTGGGGGGTCCTCATATCTATGCTGGTCTCAGAATCTTCCTGGTCTCACACGTCCAGTGGCTGGAAGGGATGTTTCTTCAAATGGCATTCACCAACAGGCTACTGGCCCTATTCGTCTGCACATCTACTCAGCAACCTCTTCATCCACAACAGTCTCAGTAATCAGAGTCTGCCTCTTTGGGGCTAATAGGAACTTCAGAGCCCTTCAAGTAAGGGAAATTAGGAACTTTGTGTCAGACTCACCGGGGGAGACATGAGGATCTCTGCCCAGATCCTCCTTCAATGAGAGATTTGTTGCCTTGGTGGCTAAGAGAGTGGTCAGCAGATGGTCTCTGGTTTACAGCTCCTTCAGGATCTGCTTCAGCTACATAAAGATATCTTGCCTGAGGCCAAGCCCTTCCCAGAGTGACCCTCTTCTTCTGACTGAGTGACGTGGGAGTATAAAGGCCTGGTCCATTTAACAGATTGCAATACAATACTGACTGGCAATTCCTACTCCAGAATTCCCCTTTGGGTTGGCTAAGACTTTGTTGGGTCTCATCACAATCTCACCAGTTTCTCCCTGTGCCCAATCTTGCTTTCTCCCTCCCTTTTTCATAGGTATAATTCAAAATAAACATCTTGCGCCCCAAGTTCTCTCTCAGCATCTACTCCCAGAGAAGCCAATTTACAACACTGACCTATTCACCTGTGTTCTGCCACTACTTTCATGTCATCCCTGTACAATGTAGAAATTAACTTTGTGTGGGCTTTGTGTCTCCCTATGTACAAAGGATGCACAGCACTAACCCCAGTGCTCTTGGCCTCCCATTCCTTTCTAGATACTTCTAAAGACAGTCCCTAACTTCTTTTTTTTTTTTAATCTTTTTATTTATTTCTAGGGTAGAGAGACACAGCGTGAACAGGAGAGGGTCAGAGAGAGAGGGAGATACAGACTCCGAAACAGGCTCCAGGCTCTGAGCCGGCAGTCAGCACAGAGCCTGACGCGGGGCTCGAACCCACGAACCACGAGATCATGACCTAAGCGAAAGTCGGACGCTTAACCGACTTAGCCACCCAGGTGCCCCTACAGTCCCTAACTTCTGCCTGGTGTTTACAGAGGACAGGACAAGGACTTTGGTCTCTCGCCTTTTTAATTTCTATCTATCTGTCTTATTATTCACAAAATTACTCAGAAGGAGTATTCAAGTGAGAAGGGATAGACTTTTGGCTTCTCTTTATCTCTTTTCTCTAACCTGGATATAGAGTAAAATTCTATGATCTGGTTCACCAAGTCTGTCTCTTAATACGATAAAGGTAGGTGTTAAATTTAGGAAATCTTTTTATTAGTTAAAAAAAAAAATCTGACTTTCACATCTATTGTTTGGCTGCATCTTCAAAAAGCCTATTGTGAATTGGAGAAACTACACACTCTCTCTGCAATCTTGTACAACAATCTTAATTCCTCCTCTCTTCTTTTCCTCATAGGTTCATTGCTCTGCCCTTAAGACAACTTATAATTCTAAATTCAGTAGAGACTATAACCAGTCATTGGTGTAAATAAAGCTATACCCTGATTTTTAAGCATCTCACATAAGCCCCTTACATGAGGCATGATGTGCGAAGAAACTGTACTTCATTATTTCCTGTATCTTATCTGTTCTACCACAAGAGACTCTACTCACCAAGAAGCAGAAGAAAATACACTACATATTTGATACAATCCAGTAATGTCAGTCTGGCCTGTCACTTGATCTCTACAATCTCTGTCTGGATGCCTGGGGAAAACACTCAGTCTTTCAGAGTTCTGCTCTTGTCCCCTGCACCTCTCCTCGCTGGCGCTAAGAGGAAAGGCGAGGTATGGTCTCTAGGCTTACTTTCAGCTGTGGGGTGGGTCACCATCACAGTGTGTGAGGAGACCTACCAGCATCCACTACTGGAATCTGTGGTTCCCATGACCAGTTTCTGGTGTGGAGGTCTCTGCTCTTTGCTCTAACCCTCGGCGTCTACTGATCTCTGGCCTCCTTAGTGCCTTTGCTTATCTTCTTGCATAAGAAATAAGGTGCCTAAGGTGGTGGTATTTGCCGCCTCTGAGTTCTAGGGAACAAAAAGCAGGCTCTGGTTCATTAACCTGGACTTCTCTTACCACCACCTTCGTACCTTTGCTCCCAGACCACATGGAGGTAACAATTAACCCCAAACAGGGCTTCTCAGAGAGGTCAGCAGTTTCCCCATATCATGTCCAGACCAGGGAAGCAGGCCGTTAGCCTTGATATTTCTGGAGGCTTCCTACTATTCTGGGTGTTTCTGATGGCGCTTCTTTCTACCTGCTTTCTTGAGGTACTTTCTGGAGAAAGGGCTGTTGCAAGGACTCTGCTTACTGACTTCCTCAATCTCCTTTTGCTATTCTCCTTCCACTGACCCCTACTTCCTCTATGCTATGTCCTTATTCTTGTCTAGACAGAAAGCCAATCAAGAGTGACTTCAAAGAAGTATCTTCCTTCCGCAAAGAAAGAAATTTACATTTTAGACATTCAGGCTCCATTCTCTGTATATTAAAAAAGCTTAAAGAAATTTAAAACTCATTTCTTTCTTAACAAAACTTGCCTTTCGAGTCTTGTTTCAATCTCATCCAAATAGATAAGCAATGATCTTCTTGTTCTAATAGGTATGTATCCTTTTCCTGAAGCATTTGAACCCTCTTCTTTATAACGTGAGAAGTTGCCAGTTAACAAGGTTTATAAGACATGAAAATGTATCTGAATAATATTCAAAAGAATATTATACCTGTTGTATAAAAGTAATAAACTTAATAGTCATTACCCATGCAGCAGTGATGGTGCTTTGGATATATTATCTAATTTAATTTTCATGATAACCCTGTGGTAAAAGTATTATCCCAATCTTGAAAATGATAAATTGATGCCCAAGAGGGCTAAACAACTTACCTAAGTTCACATGATTAATAAAAGCTGGTCTAGACTCAAATTCAGGTCTGATTCCAAACCTCTTGCTCTAACCACTATAATTTCTCCATTAGAAAATTGTTGGCTGGAGCGACCTGCATGGCTCAGACTGTTGAGTGTCCAACTCTTGATTTCGGCTCAGGTCATGGTCTCCCAGTGTGGGACTGAGCCCCACATTGGTTCTGTGCTGAGGCCAGAGCCTGCTTGAGATTCTCTCTCTCTCTACCTCTGCCCCTCTCCCCAGCTCAAGCACTCTTTCTCTCTGAAAGAGAGAAGAGAAAAAAGAGAAGAGGAGGAGAGGAGAGGAAAAGAAAGGAGAGGAAAGAAAAAGAAAGGAAAGGAAATAGTTGGTTACAAAACATAATTTTGATCACAGGCAACTCTCCTTTGGTGGTTTAACTTTTCTATTCAGCAAGAAACAACTGGGAAGAGTGTTGGAGAACCAGGCATTGAAGATGAGCTGGGTTCTCTGCTTCATTACCTGTAAAATGGAGGTAATGCCACCTTTAGCCCATAAAATCATGGGAGGTTTAAATGAGTTAATATGTGACAAGCTTTTGGTACAGTGCTTGGCACATAGGAGGCTTTAGTGCCTGTGAGCTCTTGCTGTTATGAAAGTCTCAGGATGGCACTGTCTTCACCATCAGGCTGAAGATTTCAAAATCAAATGTTAAAGAAATGGGTTTTTAATTTTTGACATTCATAAATATTTAAATTGGGCTCTCTTGTTTCTTCTTCCCTTTTATCTCTTAGAAATTAATCTCCATTCAACCGTAGGAAGAAAAATCCTGCTGTGAATGTTTAGGGAGAATGGAAATCACCCTGTCAGGAATACCACTTATTGCTTTGTTTGTTGTTTTGCTCTATGCTAGAAGATGCAATTGCTTTAATGAAACACTTCCATGACTTATTTTTGTTATTATTCTTATAATTAGCATTATTATTAATATTTTGCCTTTGCAGAGAGGCAAGGAGGGAGTAGAAGAAAGCGTGTAGACTTTGCAGTCTGACATAGCCGAGTCTGAATCCGATATCTAATTGATCCCTGGAAAGTGACTTAATTACTTTGGGTTTCAGCTTTTGTCATTTGTGCCTACCTCCCTGATACAACTGGTATCAGATAAAATGATATAATATGCTTCAGATGCCTAATATTAACTAGCACATTACAAGGGTTCATTGAAAATTACTTCACTTTCTTACCTCTGCCTTTTATTTGTCCTTTCCCACTGCCTTTACTTTAGAAAGTTGGCTGTAAGTTCATGGGGGCCGGTGAGGGTGGGGGGGAACATTGGAATTCTTGGAGATTTACTTATTATATAGTAAATGGTATGGGTTACATTATACCCCCTTCCTGTACCCCAGAATGTGACCTTATTTGGAAATAGAATTGTTGTAAATGTAATTAACTAAGATGAATTTGTATGGGAGCAGGGTGGATCCTAATTTAATATGATAAGTGCCCTTATGTAAAAGAAAAATCTGGACACAGACATGCACACAGAGAGAGCACCATGTGGAGATTAATGCAGAGATCGGGATCATTTTCTACAGGCCAAGGAATGCCAAAGATTGTTAGCAAACCACCAGAAGCCAGGTGAGAAGCATAGGACAATTTCTCTCTAACAGCCCTCAGAAAGAATCATCCCTCACAGCACCTTGATTTTGGACTTTTAGCCTCCAGAACTGACTGAGACAATAAATTCCTGTCATTGAAGTCATCCAGTTTGTCGTACTTTGTTACGTACAGCCGTAGCAACCTAATAACAATGTGGACTAGAGCTGTCCTTGAAATGTTTAGTGTAGAGATTCTAAATGTTGTACTTATTAAACTCTGACTTATCTAAAAAATTAAATTCTGCAACCAAAATCCAGGGAAGTCGGTAGTTTATCCAGAGAAGAAGTTACTGAAAATGAAGAATGACAGATAAATCCATTTTGGGATTTCATAGAACACTACTATAAAAAATTTAAGAGTTAACATTTTTAAATGGCTTCTGACACAACTTCTACCAATTCTCCACTAAAATAATTAGACAGGTACCTGGGTGACTCAGTTGGTTAAGCAGCTGACTCTTGATTTTGGCTCAGGTCATGATCTCATGATTGGTTGTGAAATTGAGCCCTGTATCAGACCCCCTGCCGAGCATGGCGACTGCTTGGGATTCTCTCTCCCTCTCTCTCTGCCCCTCCCCTACTCGCATGAATGCGTGTGCCCTTTCTCTCTCAAAATAAATAAATAAACTGTAGAAGATAATTAGAAATGATATGGAGAAAATGTGACAATCACAATGATACTATAAAATCTAAGACTGCCAATCAACCTTTTGCTAAAATCTAGTATACATATAAATGACAAGTGGATGGAACTGAATTGAAAATCCATTATCAATGGTCTATAAATATACAGGAAAACCTTGGATTGCAAGTAACTTGTTCTGTGAGTGTTCCACAAGATGAGCAAACATTTCTAATAAATTTTAACTTGATAAATGAGCAATGTCTTGCAATATGAATAGTCCATGATGCCCAATGTCACATGATCACGACTGAGCCAATAGTTCTTGAAATTTGCTTCAATATATGAGTACTTTAGATTACAAGCATGTTTCCTGAACCAGTTATGCTCACAAACCAAGGTTTTACTATACTCCTCTCTAACACCGAGGAAACTGTTGGCCTGAAGCAAAATGAGAAGACCCTTCATTTCTCTCCCTCACCCATCTCCAGGCTATGCTATTCAGGCTCTTTACCCATAAGAAACGTGCACAGCCATAGACTATGATTTTTTTTAAGTCCAGACTATTATTCACTATTCTCCTGTCCCAATTAGTGTCTAACTTTTCACATCCATTCAGAAAGTGAATTTGTTGAATGTAACAGTGTAAAAAATAGAAAACAGGAATGGCTCATGAATTTAGGAAACACTTTATTTACATTTTCCAGTTTATTACAAAAGATACAGTTCAGGAACAGCCCTATGAAAGAGATGCACAGGGCAAAGTATGGGGGTAGAGGTGTGGAGCTGCCAAACTTTCTCTAGGGTACTACCCTCCCACACCTCAAAGTGTTAACCATCCCAAAAGCTCATCAAATCTCCTTGTTCAAGAGGTGTTATAGAGCTTAATCACCAGCTCTGTCTTCCTTCCCTGTCCTGAAGTCAGGAATGAGGCTGAACTTTCAACCCTCTAATCAATTGGTGTTTCTAGTCTCTGGTCTCATCCTGAGGCTTTTAAGGGACACCACCCTAAGTGACCTCATTAGCATAAATTCAGGTCTAATCTAAAGGGACTTGTTATGAATGACAAAACATATTCCCATCACTCAGGAAATTCCAAGTGTTTTAGGAGTTCTGTGCCAGGAATGTGGGACAAAGATCAAATATATTTATTATTATACCAGATTCCTCAATAGAGATTATACCATTTTGCATCCAATATTGTATGAGAGTGCCCTTTTCTTCTCAGCCTTGTGAAGCTTTAAAAATTTTCCCAATCTGATGGTTGGGTATAGTATCTCAGTTTTCTTTTAATTTGTTTTTCTCTTATTATAAATAAAAGTAGCTATCGCTTTATATATTTAAGGGCTATCTATACATACACACATATACATATAAATTGTTTATATCTCATGTCTATTTTTTTCTATCGGAATTTTGATGTTTTTCTCTTCAATCTTTATAAGTTTTTGAGATATTAGGGAAATTAGTATTTTATCTGTGATCTATGTTACAAATCTCTACTCTCAATTAGTTGCTTTCCCTTTGACTTTGCTTATGGTGTTGTGGTTTTGGGGGGGGGTTGCCATAAAAATATTTAATTTTGATGTAATCAAACATATCAATTTTTAAAGTTGCATCTGACTTCTAAGTCATACTTAGATACTTTCTCTCACCTAGGCTATTAAAAAAAATCATCCATGTTTTCTTCTAGCACTGTATAGATCAGTGTTTTCTTCTAGCATTGTCTAGATCAGAGATCACTTAGATCTCTGATTCATTTAGAGTTTATTTTTGTGTACAGTATGATGAATCAATCAGATTTTGTCTTCAAAAGAATTCCCAGGGGCACCTGGGTGGCTCAGTCGGTTGGGCGTCCGACTTCAGCTCAGGTCATGACCTCACTGGTCATGGGTTGGAGCCCCACGTCTGGAGCCTGTTTCGGATTCTGTGTCTTCCTCTCTCTCTGCCTTTCCCCAACTCGTATTCTATCTCTCAAAAGTTAATAAATGCTAAAACAAAATTTTTTTTTAAATAAAAGAATTGGGGCGCCTGGGTGGCTCAGTCGGTTAAGTGTCTGACTCCGCTCAGGTCATGAATTTACCGTTCGTGATTTTGATCCCCACATCAGGCTCTGTGTTGACAGCTTGGAGCCTGGATCCTGCTTTAAATTCTGTGTGTCTCTCTCTCTGCCCCTCCTCCACTGATACTCTGCCTCTGTCTCTCAAAAATAAATAAACATAAAGTAAAACATAATAAATGTGGCAAGCCTGGAGGAAGGGAAACCAGAAGGAAGCTGTTGCAGAAACAGAGGCTAAAGAAATGGGAGTCACTACTAGGGAAGTAGCAACAGGGATAGAAAGAAACGGATGGACCTGAGAGAAGGCTTTGGAAGGAAGAGTCGTCAGGAACTGACTAGCGGATGAAATTTGGGAGTGCAGGATTGCTGATGGCCAATGATGTATTCGTAGCTCCTGGCGTGGTTCATGGGGCTACCATTTCATTAGGTATAAATAACGAACAAGACAGACATAATCTCTGACCTTGCGACATTCAAGTCCAAAAGGATGACGGCATCAATGCCTGGCAGCGGTGGTCTACGGTCAAGTGACATGACAGCAAAAAGTGAAGATTTAAAANAAATAAATAAAATAAAATATTTTCTAGGGGCACAGAGATGGCTCAGTCAGTTAAGCGTCTGACTCTTGATTTCGGTTTAGATCATGATCTCTCAGAGCGTGGAGCCTGCTTAAGATTCTTCTTCTCTCTTACTGGGGGGTTACGGGAGGGGGGATGGGCTAAACGGGCAAGGGGCATTAAGGAGTCTACTCCTGAAATCATTGTTGCACTATACACTAACTTGGATGTAAATTTAAAAAAATAAATTATAGGCAACATTCTTTTTTTTTTTTTTTACAGATAGTTTATTGTCAAGTTGGTTTCCATATAACACCCAGTGCTCATCCCCACAAGTGTCCTCCTCCATGCCCATCTCCCCCCTCCCCCCCACATCCATCAGTCCTCAGTTTTTGTCAGCATTCAAGAGTCTCTCATGGTTTGCCTCTCCCCCTTTCCCCCACTAGTTCCCCCCTTCTTCTCTCCCACTGTCCTCCGTTAAGTTCCTCCTAATCCTCCTATATGTGTAAACATATGATATTTGTCCTTCTCTGCCTGACTTATTTCGCTCAGCATAACGCCCTCAAGGTCCATCCATGTTGCTACACATGGCCAGATTTCATTTTTTTCTCATTGCCATGTAGTATTCCATGGTATAGATAAACCACAGCTTCTTGATCCATTCGTCCGTTGATGGACACTTAGGCTCTTTCCATGTTTTGGCTATTGTGGAGAGTGCTGCTATGAACATTGGGGTACATAACACTTAATAAATAGCTACCAATAAGCCTCTAAAAAATAAATTCATTAAATAGAATTTTAAAAAAGAGTCTTTTTCTCTCTCCCTCTGCCCTTCTCCCCTACTCAAGCACATGCTCTTTCTCTCTCTGTAAAATACAAGAGAAAAAAGAATTTTCAAAGATGTGGAGAAATACACCTTGTAATGATAAAAGAAAAAAGAAAATTACAAAACTGTATGTTCAATATGACCTCCACATACATACAAAGAAAACATATTAGAACAAAACACACCAAAATGTTACAAATAGTTAGATCTGATTAACAGCATTATGGGAAATTTAAAGTGTTCTCTACTAAAATGTGCTTTTCATATTTTCTATAATAAATACATCTTACTTTAAAACCAGAAAGAAAAGCAGTATGTGGTCTTTAATTTAGAAAAAAAATTGGCCCTGCTAGTTTTTTTGGTAGTCTGAAACAGAAACATAAAAAAAATACATATTGAGTTGATGCAAAGAAGAATAGGATCCATATATACTTCCCTCTCTCCTCTTTGCACATTTCTCTGCCTTTCCTCACGTTTTTTTCTATCACATTTTCTCACTCTATGTCTTACATAGCAGTAAAATAACATGCAGAAAATGAGCAAGCCTTCCACAGCATATTATTTTATGTCTGCAAAAGCTACTTGGGGTTAATTCTTTCATAAAACACCTTGCAGGTTATGACAAGAACTCAAAGAGACCACAATGCTAATGGATAATGTAAAGCCTCTGGCATACAAATCACCCCTTCCCCCTCAGCTAACAGTCCTGAGACCAGCAACAGGATAACCTAGTGCAAAGCTTTCTGTGTTATCATAGAGGGTGTGCAATTCCAGGTCCGTTCATTTTAGCTGTTGGATGGTCAGAGAATTATTGCTTCCTTTATTTCATGGCACTAGTGATGTGCAGCTGAAAAATCAATGCCAGATGGCTCAGTAGGAGACAGGGCTAATGGTTGTGTGCTGTTCTCAGTCTCCCCAGGAGAAAGGCTCTGCAGTGGGGGCACTCAAGATGATCACATCCAGTGGTGAATAATGACATTTGTTGAGTGTTCGTTGTGTGCTAAAGTCTGTGTTACATGCATTGTCTCATAAAATCATCATGGCAACCCTGCAAGGTATTCCTTATTACTATGTCGTATATATGTGCCTATCACAAGTACAGATAAATCGCTTTCCCTGGAGGTGGCAGAATCAGAACTTGAACCCATGCCTGTGAAGACTTTAAGGATATTGTAATGCCATTGGGTGAAGTGTCTGTACCGAGAAACAATAGCTGAATCCATGTCAATTTATCACTGAAATTTGTGACATATCCAGATGACACAAAGCCTCCTTCGAAGATGTTTTCTAACAGCCTTTCCCAATGCAGGTTCCACAAGAAAAGTAAACTCCACCAAAAAAATGAGTTGAGTCCTATACTATCTTCTCATTTCTTCCAAAGATGATGGCACATAACAAATTGTAAGATTCTACATTCAAAGAAGAGAAGTTAATTCATTACACAAAATGATGACTTGGTGGGCTCTGGAACATAGGTCTTATAGCTCTCTCTTCCACATTCTCTTCTCCCTCCCCTCTTTCCGTGTGTGTGTGTGTGTGTGTGTGTGTGTCTTTGTGTCTTTCTCTCTCTTAAGAAAGGTTGAAAGGGACAGGGTTGCCTGGCTGGCTCAGTCAGAGGGGCATGCAACTGTTAATCGTGGGGTCATGGGTTCAAGCCTCACTTTGGTTGTAGAAATTACTTAAATAAATAAAAACTAAATAAAATAAAGGTTGCAAGTAACAGGTTTATAATGCAGTTATCAGCTGAATCTTCCCCAGTTCCATTAACAATGCCAGAAGAAGGTCTTTTACTCAGGACTTCATACTGATGATAAAAGGATAAATGTTGTATTGCATATTGTTTACTCTACTATCGATCTAAGCAATCATTCATAACATGACACTACAAGTAATACATGGGGTGCTTCTGGCATTTGCTCTGATCCTTCCTTGTTAAGGGATAGATAAATCCTGAGCTGAGACGACCGAAGGGACACTTTCTGCCCTCCATTGTCTAGATCTTCTTCTTTATTTGCCTTACTCTTCTTTGCTTGGTGACCCTCTTTGGAGTTTCCCACTCCCTACTGGACTAGGATTTACGCACGACTATTTATGTTAATGTAATTGCCTAGTTCAAACTCAAATTACAAAATTTTCATCAATACTATTTTATACCTATAACCACTGTTGCTTCTAATTTGAAATGATGACATGATAGCACATGGAATAGTTTGTTTCACTGGTATGTGTTCTTTAAATAACAACCAGACCTCCCTTCAACCTTACCTTTCTTTCTTTTTTTTTTTTTTCCAAAAGAGATTACCATTCAGGTTCAGTACTTGCTAAAAAAAACTCTTTCCTTTTGATACTGATGTTTCCATAACATTGAGTCTCATGGTTCTTGGCTAAATGACAATTTGGTGGCTTCATAATGGCTTTCATTTAAGCAAAACCAGCATTGTTAGCTATCAATGATTGTTTGATGTTCCAGAAAATATCCTCATGTCAGATGTTCGATGCCAAAGAACATCTTTTTTCAAACAGAAATGAAATGTTTCAGTAATGTTTGTCTTTTTTGTGGGAAAAGAAAAAAAGCATAACATTCTTGAAGTGTTTTCAGGCAAACTTGTAGATGTCTTGCAGACTGCAGCTTGGACTGAGTGATCTAAATACCAGCAACATTGGTGACAGCATGAGAAATGTCACAAGGCATCCTAAGTTCTCTTGTTTTTCCCTCTTGGATAGCTGCTATAGTAGAATGGTGCCAGCATTCCTGAACTCTTTTTTGGATTCACCCTCTCTTAAACCTCCCGTCATAGGGGGATGGTGATTAATAAGAGTAAGGATGTAGAGTCAAAGGAATCAAGCCTAGCTCCACCATTCCTATATAGTAATACTACCATGGGGTGCTGAGAAGATAGAGGAAGTAAGGGGCCACTTAACACAGTACCTGCAGAAAGACATACTAGTAATCATTCTAATTGTCATCAGCACTGACATTTACTGAGTGCTCAGTAAGTGCCAGATATTACACTAATAGCTTCTGTGGGTTGTTTCATTTACTCACAACCACCCATGAAGTAGATTATATTTATATATTTTATATATATAGAATATAATATTATAATTATATTCATTTTATAGGTGAGAAAACTATCGTGAAGAGAGGTTAAATATCTTGTCCAAAGTCACATAGCCTATGTGACGGAGCCCAGATTCAAACTCAGGCAATTACACTGTACTACATTGTTGTGTCAAAAAATGCTATATTAGCAAAATGTGATATTACCTCTGTGATCCTTTCAAGCAACCGAAACACTGGATATTCAAATAGAAATTCCTAACTTCAAGAACTGAACTCAGAAGCCTCTTAATGGTGCTAAACATTGGGGCTAAGCAGCTACAGGAGTATCATCTGTAATCACTCGCCACTATCCTTGGTAAGGCAACGTTTGACAAAAATTGACAAAAAAATTTCCACCAAGAGCAGCAATAAGTTCATTATCCATGGGACTAAAATTGTGAACTACTTAAATCCCCATTCAAGGACTCTAATATTTCTCCCCGCTCCCCAATTTCTTAAGATGGCATCTGGTTGCAAAGAACTTTTAATATCCTAATGGTATTGAGTATGCAGGTCTATGTTCTATATGTGGCCTTCTGCGTTTTAAAATGTACCAGGATTTGTGGGTACCTGGGTGGCTCAATCAGTTGAGGGTCTGACTTCAGCTCAGATCATGATCTCCCAGTTGGTGACTTTGAGCCACGTGTTGAGCTCTGTGCTGACAGCTCAGAGCTTAGAGCCTGCTTTGGATTCTGTGTCTCCCACTCTCTCTGCCCCTTCCCGCTTGTACCCTGTCTCTCTCTTTCTCAAATATAAATTCACATTGCAAATAAATAAATAAATAAATAAATAAATAAATAAATAAATAAAAAAAATGTACCAGGATTTGCTTTAATTAGTTATGGTAAGACATGCAAACCTGGAAATGATTGTCATCAAGGAAAAAGTTTGTACTCACAGATCCCTAGAAATAAGAGGCATGGCACCCCAATGTTTATAACAGTGCTATCAACAATAGTCAAAGGATGGAAAGAGCTCAAAAGCCCATTGATGGATGAATGGATAAAGAAGATGTGGTATATATATACAAAGGAACATTACCTGGCAATCAAAAAGAATGAAATCTTGCCGTTTGCAACTACATGGATGGAACCAGAGGGTATTATGCCAAACAAAATTAGCCAGTAGAGAAAGACAAATATCATACGACTTCACTCATATGAGGACTTTAAGATACAAAACAGATGAACATAAGGGAAGGGAAGCAAAAATAAGATAAAAAGAGGGACAGGCTCAAAACATCAGAGACTCTTAAATATGGACAACAAACAGGGTTGCTGGAAGGGGTGTGGGAGGGGGTATGGACTAAATGGGTAAGAGACATTAAGGAATCTACTCCTGAAATCACTGTTGCACTATATGCTAACCAACTTGAATGTAAATTTAAAAAATAAATTAAATAAAACTTAAAAAAAAAAAAGAAGAGGCATGGCATACCATACAGGGCCAAATGGAAAAGCACCACGGTCACTCAGAAGTCCGATGGAGCAAGGGGAAAGCATGGCTGAGAACTCTCATTGTGTTTTTTGTGGGAAGGAATGAGCCAAGCAGGGTACACAAAGTAGACAGGTCTAGGATTGGCTAGTTTGAATATTTGTGGCGGGCTCTGGAACATAGGACTGTCCCTAGTTATCTTACACCTGGCCCTGGGATGAATAAGGCAGGGTTATGGTGGCTCAGCCCAGTAAGGAGGTGGTTGAGGGTATGGGCTCTGGACTGGTAGATTTGCACTTAAAGATTATGCTCTCAAGTGAATGTCCGCTATCTCTAGGAATTGTCTAACCCTGAGAGGGACAATCTCTACCCATTAAGTCTCCAAGATATCACAGCATCGTAAAATACAAAAATAAAAAATATGATTAATACATTCTAGTTGAAGTATCTTATCCGTCTTGTCTCAGACATTGTCCTTAAGCTTACTGATTCAATTCCTGACGTGTCTGTAACTAATGGTGCCTTGGCCTGAAGCAAGCAAGGAAGCTGCTTTGGGGTGGCTCAGCTTTCTCTCTGACTGGGCCTCTCTGTTTTCCTTTGCACTGATGATCCTTTAAGTAACTCCTGTGCAACCTCGAGCTTATGCAGGTGGTCAGCAAGGGACTTGAGAGCAATAGCAAAAGGAGGGCAGCTTGTGCCTTTGCGGAATCACTAAGGAGGCTACTTTGCAGAATGCCTTAGTGCCAGTAGCACTCAGCTGCTGAGTAGACTCAAAATGGCAGCCCCAGATGAGAGATTGGGCCAGCACTATCAAATTTTCATCAGCAACTCTTTGACAATGGAAGATTTCCAGAAGTTTGCCAGTGCCCTCTATGAGTGTAAGGGAGAGGATGTCACCTGAGGTAAAGAAATATAAAGTGGCTTTTTTTGCACATCTCATATGCAATGTATAAATTGACAATCCCAATATGCAGAGCATATCTGGTAATAATAATATTGAGAATAGTAACAAAGTAGACAAACTGGGTTTACTGGTATACTAATTAAAACAAAAAGTAACCAAAAAAGCAATATTAGGGATTGCCAATGCAATCATTTTTAAAAATAATCAGGCAGTAGAAGTAATTGCATGCCAATGAATTTGAAAATTTCAACAAAATACGCAATTTTTTAGAAAAAAAATTCTAAATTCTTTTTTTTAATGTTTATTTTTGAGAACCAGAGTGCAAGTGAGGGAGGGTCAGAGAGAGAAAGGGAGACACAGAATCTGAAGCAGGCTCCAGGCTCTGAGCTGAGCCTGACATGGGGCTCGAACTCACGGAGTGCGAGATCATGACCTGAGCTGAAGTCGGATGCTTAACAGACAGAGCCACCCAGGTGCCCCTACAAATTCTTCTTTAACTATGTCATAAATGCCCCTACTTTAGGATTGTTCAAGTTCTGTTTCTTCTGCTTGGAGTATTCCTTCCCCAGTTCACTACATACTGAGGTCCTCTCATTTCCTACAGTCCTTTCCTCAGATTTACACTTTTGTGAAGACTTTCTTATAAGTTCTATTTAAAGTCCAACCCTTCACACAGATTTCACATCCCCTTTCTCTGTTTATTTTTTTCTTTAATAGTAATCACTATTTAACATATTATATATTTTACTTATCCATTTTGCTTGTTGACTGGTTTCTTAAATGCAATCTATGGAGGCATTTATAAATTAAAATTTATATTTGTCACTACTGTACTTGTATTGCCTAAGTGCCTGCCACACAGGAAGTGCTCGATGAATATTTGTTAAGTGAATGATGTAATTAACTAAAAAGTCCCCAAATTGCCCTATGGAATTGGATACATATATAGATAATGACCAAATAAAGACTAGGAAGGCAAGAATAATTTAACATTGGAAAAATCTTCCAATTAAATCATCACATTTGCTGCATTAAGAGATTGACAGAGGGGCGCCTGGGTGGCTTAGTTGGTTAAGCGTCTGACTTTCGCTTAGGTCATGATCTCGCGGTTCATGGGTTCGAGCCCCGCGTCGGGCTCTGTGCTGACTGCCAGCTCAGAGCCTGGAGCCTGTTTCAGTCTGTGACTCCCTCTCTCTCTGACCCTCCCCTGCTCACACTGTCTCTCTCTCTCTCCTAGAAATAAATAAAAAAACATTAAAAAAAAAAAAGAGATTGACAGAGAAGGGATGCCTGGGTGGATTAGTTGGTTCAATGTCCAACTCTTGATTTCAGCTCAGGTCATGATCCCAGGGTTGTGGGAATGAGCCCTGTGTGGGGCTCCATGCTGAGCATGGAACCTGCTTGAGATTCTCTCTCCCTCTGACCCTCTCCCCCTGCTCATGCGTGCTCTCTCTCTAAAATTAAGTTTTAAAAAAGAGATTGACAGAGAAATGCAATATACTCCTCTCAATAAAGCAAGAAAAAAATTTTTAAAAATGTGCATAAAAGACAACTTCTACCCAATCTAGTGAATCTATCAAAAATTAACAACAAACATTAGTCTAAATGGTGAAACTTTAGAAGACTTCAAGTAAAATAAGAACTAAGGCAAGGATGCCTACAATCATCCTATTATTCACCATTGCAATGAAGTTCCTAACCAGAGGAAAAACACAAAATAAAAGAGGTATAGGAGTCGGAAAGGAAAAGGTCAAATTTTCATTTATAGAATATATGATTATTTTCCTAAAAAAGTCAAAAGAACCTCCAGATAACTTCTAAAAATTAAGAGAATTCAGAAGAGTATCCAAATTTAAGATTGATAGACAATTTTAAAAATGCCATACTTATATACTAATAGTAAAGATCATAAAATATAAAATTTTTCTAATTAGGCAAGACATTTATGGAGAATGTTATGTAACTCTCTTAAAGAACATAAAAAATACAAGAACAAAAATGTAAATGGAATACGTACACCAGATATTGCTGACCTTTGGAAAGGGAAGATAATGGGCCTGGCAGAGAAAATGTGGAGATTTTAATGCTTTACTTAGAAGAGAAAAAACAATTGAAAGTAATAAAATTTAATATTGGTTTGTTTTGGTGGTGAAGACTTATTGCAGATGTTTATTACATTTTCTATGTTTTGGGTGCCCCCAATATAAATAAATGCAGAGAGGGATCTCACTAATCTGAAACAGGATCTTGTTAAAAAGAAAAAATTGTTTTTAACAAAGATGTCTTCACTGGTTACTGAATCAATTACCCTATCTAATGCGCATAGCCATTTACAAATATTTTTAGAAATATTATAATACCTTTACAGACCCTATTCTGGGCCTTGAAGATATGATCCACTTCCTGGGCTTCAAAAGCATTTGAGACCAGGTGGTATAAATGACTGCAATGATTCCTGGGCTTTATTCTAGTAGATTTGAAAAGTCTATTCTCAAGTGGGCTTTGTGCAGAATCGGCACCCTGGTTTTGAAGCTACAAGCAGAGTATGAATATTAAATGGCAGGACTTGGCACGCTCGGACATGTAGGAAGATCTTCCAAAGCTTGCATTTTCTATCTTCTGCTGACCTGTTTGGCAAGAGATCTATAATCAAATATTAAAGGAAGCCTTTTACTGGAAGAGATTCAAAATTCTATGGCGTAGTGAGGCAGTCTCGTATGTTTTCAGAATCTTGAATTCTTTCTCCATTATGAATTATAGGAAATTCTAGTGAGTGGAGAGGTTTTATTTTATCTAACTGTTCCAGAGTTTACACACTGTTCAGAATACGCTTTATAAGTTAATTTATATGTTAATGGCAACCAACAAAAAGGCAAATTTGATACACAAATTATTAAATCACTCTGCCTGCATATTCTCTCCTTTTGGACAATTACTTTTTCCAAATAATACCAACCAATCAGACAATTATAATTACTTTGTGCTCTGCTAATAGAAATCTGGTAGAGAGCTAGCAGTTAAAGAAATTCTTATCTGTAGCTGCAAAAAAAAGACTGTTCCTTGGAATGTCTTGTAGACCTATGTTCCATTTATATTTTAAACAATTTTAATGTTTATTTATCTTAGAGAGAGACAGAGAGCGCACGTGCAAGCAGGGGAGGGGCAGAGAGAGAGGGAAACACAGAATTTGAAGCAGGCTTCAGGTTCTGAGCTGTCAGCACAGATCCCAATGTGGGGCTGGAACTCAGAAACTGTGAGGTCATGACCCGAGCCGAAGTCCGTCGTTTAACTGAGTGAGCCACCAAAGTGCTCAGACATATGTTCCATTTAAATAATGAAAAAAAAACCACTGCCTTTCTTCATCAGAGCAATATAAACATTTTGACCTGAAATGGAACATTTAGCTTTATTTTTAATTCACTGATCTACTCTGTAACAATTCTCAGCGTGAAACTGCTTCTGTGCATGTGGAAGTCAAAAAATCTCACATGTGACCACAAAGAAAAAAACATTCCAAACAAGCATCCAAGTGGGGAGGGGAATAAACTCAGGGTGTTTCTCCCTAACGCTTTACTAAGGGCTTTTGCCCTGAAATAGAGCCACTGTTTAGCAAAACTATGAGACAAACTGCTCTGAATTTGGTGCCCTTCTCTCTTCTCTTCCCTTATAGTCCAGAACCCCACAGCAGCCAAGCATGCCCTTCACAGTGTGCTGTATCTGCCTGGGCAAAGCCCAGGGCCTCCAAATGATCTTCCCACCTCCCCACATCAAAATCCTTTTTTGACAGTGCTGCGCTCCGAGACAATAGCTCTGGAATAAAGCAATTCCATACTAAATTGCTAGTGATGAGGGATGACCTTATAAGGGAGCTATTGTATAATAGCTGTCTGGAGGTCATCAGCCTGCCCTGTCACCTCTGCTGGTAACCAGGTCAATTCAGGGACCCGAAAAGCCGCGGGATTCTGAAGCAAATTCAGGACCAGATTCAGAGCTAAGCACCAGCTTTACCAAAGCTAATTAGTTATTACCCTAACTAATACACCTAGGGATGAGAGCCCCAAATATTGGGAACAGGGTACATGCTGCTCTGGAGAATGACAAAGGGCCAGCAAAGCCACATATGTTAAGTCACCAATTTCTTTGTTGTCTCTCATCGTAAATGGTACCAAGTGTTAAGTGTGAGTGTAGCATTAGCCACTTTTCAGATCCAAAAGTTGCCTTCTCAGAACAAAACAAAAAGTTCCCAGGAACAATCCATGCTGACTTTGTCTTCCTGAGTGGTTTAGAGGACATGGCAGTAAAAAAGATCACAGATAAATTATAATATTGAAAAATACTTTTTGTGGCTCAGAGCCCTGAGAGCACTCTGACTGTCATAATAATTCTACAAAGTCTGTCAGAGATTCAGACAGATTATCCTGCGGTTTCAGGGAGGGAGACACAGCATAGTTACTGACAGCCACAAGAAGTCACTCTGTTGCAAGTAACATTAGACAACTCCACATTTGTGAGTATATAACAGTCAGAAAATGTATGGAAAATATTTTTTAAAGTGGATATTGGAAGATAAGATGGTTCTTCTTAAAACTGAAATCATAGGGAGGAGATATCTCCCCAAGAATTTGGAATAGAGCCTGGGTACTGAAAGTCTAAGAGTGTGTGTGTGTGTGTGTGTGTGTGTGTGTGTGTTTTGCTTCAGTTAAAGACGTTAGAGTCTATCTTTGAGAACTAAATCCAAAATAAATCCAGCAGGAGGATTATTTAGTGAATATACAGATGTTTGGAAAGAGGATTTTTTTTTTGACCTTAGAAGTAATTATGTGCAGGAAAGAGAATTGACTTGCCAAAGGACATGGATTTGACCTTAACATTAAACCTATCTCTAGAATATTGTAATTTCCTTCTGTAATGTTGGCGGGGGTGGGGGGGAGATACAAATTAATGTACCATGAAATAAATGGGAATTTTAAAGAGTTTAAGGATCTTACTTTCCTCCATTATAAAGTTATGGTCACCCAATTCCCACCATAAACTTTCAGTCTGATATATGAATAAATAAGCATCTAGAAATTACCATTAGGGAGCAATAGTCTATGCTTTCTATTGCTCCTTTTGAGAAAAGAGGATATAGACTGAAAATACAAGAGAGTTGGATGAGAGCTTGAAGTTATCTCTGGGAGATTTTCAAATGGGTAAAGTACTGATCTATATGTCTACCCCCATGAACTTCTTATCTTAATAGCATTTTTACCTTGTGAAGAAAACTAACACCTGCTAGCTTAAGGGAAAAAAAGGGATTTATTGTCTCACATAATTGAGATACACAGTTTGCTTTAGACATAAGCCAGATCAAAGGGCTTAAAAACTCTTACTGGGACTTCATCTCTTCATCTATCTGTCTTTCCAAATCATGGGTCTGCTCTCCTTCTTGTTGGTATTGTTCTCAGGCAGATTCTCCCCTTATGATGCCAAGGTGGCTAAATTATCTCTGTCAGCGCAACTATCCAAAAAGGAAAAGCAAATCTAGTTTTCAACAGAACGTTCCTATAAAATCCCAGGACTAAGTCTCCTTAAACCACTGTGCAACCATTCAATTCACTACTCTATCCATTATGGACTTAACATAGTGTATTGAATACACTGAGTGGCTTTGTAACGGAAATACAAATGAAAAGGTGACTGCAAGCCCTTGTTATGAGGTGGCACACAGCTGGGTAATTGACCATTGATTCTTGGGATTCTGGCATTGTACTTAACAAGCCAACAACATTCAGAGTCGTGGAAGGACAAACTTGAAGAAGAATGTGTTGACTTTACTTTGAGGCCTTAACGTAGTCTCCTTCAAGAAGGTTCTAGTTCAACTTATAGCTGAGCCACAGAGAAGCACACTATTTATCAGCGCAACTATCCAAAAAGGAAAAGCAAATCTAGTTTTCAACAGAAAAGAGTCTTTGCTCAAAACTCTTTTCTGCCTAACATCTAAGATAAATGATATCAAGCAACCCAGAGAGGTACAGAAGTATAAGATTGAAAAATATATATTCTCTGTTCCAGACTAATGTGAGTGCCAGGAAAAACATGGAGGGAAAAACAAACTAGGAAATAATTTTGGAGATAACCTGATATCCAAGGACTCTCCTAAATATCTAATATTTGCTTACTTTTTGATAGAGTAAAAATAATATGAGAAGTTGGAAAATATTATATATGTGATTATGGCTCCCCAAAGATGTCCACATCCTGGTCCCCAGAACCTGTCCATGGCAAGAGAACTTTGCAGGTGTGATTAAATTAAGCATCCTGAAATGAGATTATCTTGGATTATACGGGTAGGAGCAATATAATCACAAGGGTCCTTATAAGAGGATCGGGTAAGAGAAGGAAATGTGACAGCAGAAATAGAGGCTGGAGTAATGCAGGATCGTGAGCCAAGGAATGTGGATAGTCTCTAGAAGTTGGAAAAGGAAAGAAAACAAATTCTCCCCTACAGCTTCTAGTAGGAATACAGCCTCACCAATCCACTTTAGACTTCTGACCTACTAAAATGTAAGATAATAAATGTGTGCTATTCTAAGGCACCAAGTTTGTGGTAATTTACTAAAGCAGCAATAGGAAACGAATATGTGACAGAGGCAAATAATGCAAATTGAAAATAAAAAAGGCAAACAGAAACCCTAGGATAAGGGTGCCTGGCTGGCTCAGTTGGAAGAGCATGTGACTCTTTTTTTCTTTTAAATTTTTTTTTTTTTTAATAGTTTATTGTCAAATTAGTTTCCACATAACACTCAGTGCTCATCCCCACAAGTGTCCTCCTTCTTTTAAATTTTTAATGTTTTATTTATTTCTGAGAGAGAGAGGGAGGGAGAGAGAGAGAGAGAGAGAGACAGCTTGAGCAGGGGGGGATCAAGGAAAGAGGGAGACACAGAATCTTAACAGGCTCTAGGCTCTGAGCCAGCTGTCAGCACAGAGCCCGACGCGGGGCCCAAACCCACGAACCATGAGATCATGACCTGAGCCGAAGTCGGACCCTTAACCACTGAGCCACCCAGGCACCCAGAAGAGCATGTGACTCTTGATCTCAGGGTCATGAATTCCAGCCTCTTAAACTGTATACCTCTTCTACACTGGGTGTAGAGATTAAATAAATAAATAAACCTTAAAAGAGATTTTAATCTCTTAAAAGAGATTTTTAAGGTTTATTTATTTATTTTGAGAGAGAGACAGACAGACAGACAGACAGAGAGGCAAAGAGAGACAGAGAATACCAAGCAGAGCCTGACATAGGACTCGATCCCACAAACCATGAGATCATGACTTGAGCTGAAATCAAGAGTCAGACACTTAACTGACTGATGCATCCCCCATTTTTTTAATTAAACAAAAAAAGAAACCCCAGGATAAGCAAAACAAAATAAAAACACATGAGAGACATGGTCTAACTATGAAACAAATTAAAATACAGCTACTGATTAATAAAAGTGTAACAAAGAGAATACATTGTCCTTCAAAAATTCACTTTGAATTTGTAATGAAGGAAATATAATCTTGCCCCTATAAATTGGCCTGGCACTTAAATAAAATTTACTATCATAATAATATAAAGATTATGTATAGTTTTTCAGCGTTTGGAGTTAACTTGTGGTAAAATACTGAAGACTTAGTTGTGTTTGTAAGACAGAATGCAAATTTCAACAACTTTGACGGTGAAAGTTTACAGTTTCATTGACAGATTGTAGGTTATATAAAAAGAATGGAGAGTGAAAAAAATAGATGTGTTCATACCATCATCTTAAGATTATGGGGAGCTAAAAAAGATTGTTGAAAGTCAATGCAACAAAAAACCAGAAATTTATGAATATATATTACAGTTATAAAGATGCAAGAAGAACAAAAAATAATATAATTATTAAACATATGAAGGAAAAGAGAAGAAAAAATGGTAATAATGTAAGTGAGGTAAACATTTTTATTAACAAGTTATAACTAGTTTTTAACTTACCAGTTTCGGGGAGTATCTACTAATCAGCAAATACCTTTTAGTAATGGTAATATCTAGAAGAATTCAAGTCAGAAATAGTTAAAAGAGGTTAACTGTGATCATAGGACAAAAAGTGAGATCAGAAGGAGAGGAACTTCATTGGTGAATTCTATTATGCAACTAAAGGGGAAAAATGGTAATCTCACACAAACATAGAAAATAAATAACAAAGGAATACTTCGCAACTCTTTTTTAAGAGGCCACATTATCCTGATACCAAAATCAAAAAGACATTTTAAGAAGAAAGAAGTATGAAAATTTGAAATTAAATATGAAATTAAATCTAACAATGTGTAAAAAAGTAAACACATCATGACAATGGGCTTTGTTCTAGGAAGGCAAGGTTGGTTTAATATTCAAAAGTCAATCAATATAATTTACCAAATTAAACTAGAGAAAGCATATGATCATCATAATAGATGCTGAATAAGCATTTGACAAAATTCAAAAGCTATTGTGATTAAAAAGTCAGTAGTGATATCTATGGAAAACTGAAAGCTAATATTATACTAACAAAAGACTGAACACTTTTTCCCTGTAATTAGGAACAAAGTGAAGATGTTTACTCTCACCACCTATATTCAGTATAGTCAGTGCAAAATAGGCCAAGAAAAAGAAATAAACAGCATGCAGATTGTGAATTTTAAAAAAAATTTACTTCATAAACATAATTATTTATGTAGAAATTTTTAAAAATCTACAAAATTATTAAAGCAGCTGTGAGTGTAGCATGGCCATTGTGTACTAGGTCAATATACAAAAAGTCATCATATATATGCAACAAGCAATTGAAAAATCAAATTAAAAATTAATATTTCAAAAAGCATAAAAACATGAAATATTTTTAAGAATAAATTTAACAAAATACGTATAACTCCTATACACTGAAAAGTACAAAACACTAGCTATTTTCCTCCCTGGCTGCTTGAGGCTCAGCCGCCATCATGAATGACACAGTAACTATCCGGACCGGGAAGTTCATGACCCACCGACTACTTCAGCGGAAACAGATGGTCATTGATGTTCTTCACCCCGGAAAGGCAACAGTACCTAAGACAAAGATTCGGGAAAAACTAGCCAAAATGTACAAGACCACAGCAGATGTCATCTTTGTATTTGGATTCAGAACCCATATCGGCGGTGGCAAGACAACTGGCTTTGGCATGACTTATGATTCCTTGGATTATGCAAAGAAAAATGAACCCAAACATAGACTTGCAAGACATGGCCTGTATGAGAAGAAAAAGACGTCCAGAAAACAATGAAAGGAACACAAGAACAGAATGAAGAAAGTCAGGGGAACTTCAAAAGGCAACGTTGGTGCTGGCAAAAAGAAGTGAGCTGGAGATTGGATAACAGGAGTAAAGATTCTGCAGTGACTGCCTGGTGCTTGTGCAGATTTTTCATGAGAGGATTAATAAACTAAGAACTTTAAAAAAAAGTGCAAAACGCTAGTGAGAGATATTAAAGAAAAATCTAGAGAGATAAAATGGACAGGAAACTTAATACTATTAAGATGATACTTCTTCCTAAATTGATATACGGGCTCAGTACAATTCTATTCAAAATCCTTGTGGTCTTTGGTAGAAGAAGTTAATATGTGAATTCCTAAGTGTGTATAGAAACGCAGAGAGTTCAGAAGAGCCAAAACATCTTTGAAAACAAAGACCAATGAGTCAGGACTTAACACTACCATTTTATAACGCTGTAATAATCAAGACACTGTGATCTGGTATAAAGATAGACACATAAATCATTGACAAAATAGAGATTATAAGTGGACCCAAACATATAGTTATTTTGCTAATAAAATGCTGTTTTTGGAAAAGCCAGTTGCAAGAAAAATTGGAGAATGTAGCAGCATTAGGTGAAATATTATAGACACCATGTGACCACAGAGAGCAGTAGAGGCAGAGAGAGAAGCTGCCTAATGAGTTCTCGAGGCCTGGTTGAATAGACCACTTTCCTGTTTGGATGAGGCCCAGCTGTACTTGAAATCCTTTATGGCCTCTTAGCAGAGAGAATTAGGTTATTCTGTGTATGAAGTCATGTACACACACAGATCTATAATTGTTTCTGTATCTATCCATTTGTGTACATATTAAGCTAATACATAAATGTCTCCAACTCTAATCCAGGTACCACAGGGTTCATTTTAGCCTTCTCTTCTGGCTCAACCTGTAACTTCCCTCTCTACCAGTGAGAAACCTGGCTCTTACGTCAACATCCATTTACTTACTTGTTCAACCCTTTTGATTATTTTTTAATTGGGTTGTTTATCTTATTATTGAGTTGTGAGACTTCTTTATTATTGTGGATGTGTGTTTTATTAGGTGTATGAGTTACAGATATCTTCTCCCAGTTCATGGCTTGCCTTTTCATTTTCTTTCAAAGATCAAAAGTTTTCATTTTAATGGAGTCCAATTTATTGATTTCTTTTTTCTTTTATAGTTTGTGCTTCTTGCGTCCTAAGAAATTTGAGCTTCACCCAAGGTCTCAGAGATGATCTCCTATATTTTCTTCTAGATGTTTTATACTTTTAGCTCTTACATTTAGATCGATGATCCATGTCAAGTTCATTCTGTCAACTTAATTCTCACAAAACAACTTTATTTTTGCATTTGTATTTATTTTGTTATATAATATTCAAGGTACATTATGATAGTAACATGTGCAACAATCATGAACAGCTGAGGAAAACACAACTGAGTCCTGGTAAGTGTGCTCTACTCAACTGAGAGAGGAGACATTCAGAGGACACTAGACAGTAGCCTCCCTAGTCCTGAGACTTCAGCACTGTGGGCCTCAATGGGTAAGTCTTACTGAGGGAATGGACAGTTTGGGTTGATCGGGAATGGAAATTAGGTTAAAATAACATCTACCAGATATAAACAAGAGAGCTGGTAGATCAGGTTTATGCATGCCAAACTAGTCCCGAATCATGCCTTTATTTTTGGATGTTATGATCTAAGAAAAACTGACAAACTAGAACAGTGTTTTATAAACTTTTTCAGATTTCTAGGATTCCATGGCAATTACCTGAATAATACTTGGGTGAAAGAAGTTGGTAGGTTTTTTTTTCTTTTCTATTTTGCACAGATTTCTTTTTTCTTTCCTGAAGTAGCCCTGCAGCTTAAAAGAAAGGGAGTAAACGTTGGAAATCATGATTGAACAGGTCCTCTCTCAGAGGAAATTAATCACTTATGAGTATGCTGGATAATATGTGTGGAAGACAGTGTTTGTTGCCTAACCAATAGCCACTTTCTTCCTCTTCCCTGGAAACAACCTCAACTTTATACCAGTAACTATGTGCCCGATGTAGCAGACACTAGCATAGCTACAAGGGGCTGTCAGCTACAGAGATCCAGTGCTCAGCCCCCATCCTGCTTGATCTCAAGAAAAGTTTACAGCCCTGAGGAATAATGGTGGCAAGGTATGTGATATCATAGGGAGATTCTGAAAACATGAATGTCAAGTGTTATTATTTCAAGAGGAAGCTAATGGAAAAAACGCTTATAAACTGGATATCTCTAGACAAAGGCCCAAGTTAAAGACGTAAAAGTGCTTACTTAAAAGAAATCTTGGGGTGCCTGCGTGGCTCAGTCGGTTGAGCATCCGACTTCGGCTCAGGTCATGATCTCACAGCTAGGTTCGTGGGTTCGAGCCCCGCATCGGGCTCTGTGCTGACAGCTCAGAGCCTGGAGCGTTCTTCAGATTCTGTCTCTCTCTCTCTCTCTCTCTCTCTCTCTCTGACCCTCCCCTGCTCTCTCTCTCTCTCTCTCTCTTAGAAATAAATAAAAACATTAAAAATTTTTTAAAAAATAAAAAAATTAAAAATAAATCTTCCCAATCACCTATTTTAATAACTACCTTTTCTAAACAAGGAAACTTAGAAGGGAGAGGTTAACTGCCTTGCCAAATACCACTTCATCAGTTTGTGTCAAAACAAGAAAATTGTTTTAAAAAAGGTTAAATTTTTGGGATACAATGAGAGAACGAGAGTTCTTGAGACTTTTTTTTTGGGAACTTCAGCATTCAGGAACCTAACAAGGGTTTGACTTGTCTACACCAAGTAAACATAAAACACAAAGGAAGCCCCTAGTTTCTTTTTCAATAGTAGGGAAATCCCTGGTCCCTCCTCTTATCTTCCCCTTTGCAATTGCAGAAAAGATGTCAGTGGGTTTCATGCAGAATAGCTATGTTGCAGGCACTGACAGGAGGATCCGGCAAAATCTGAGCATCTACATTTCAACTACTTCATTGTTGTTGTTTTACAAAAGTGAAAAATACTGATGGTGCTGATATAGTCCCCAGGAAAGCTCAAGCTATCACCTTTCAACTGTTATACTCTGGATATACAACTAGGATACTCTGAGCTGGGAAATTTTTAGAGATGTTATTTCCATAGCACATTAGCTAGCAATCATAAAACACCGTCAGTCAAAGAGCATGACTTTATACAGAATTAATGGAGTGCAGATAAAGGAAATGTGATCAGTAAGTGAATGCATGGTTATCAGCACATTTCACTCATATCAGTGTTTCCTCATAATTCAAAGCAATCTCAGCTGTCTGTCATGAACTTCCAGTGTAAGAAATGGAGAAATCCATTAATAAGCACTACTTGTGAAATGCGAATCTATATTCTTTTATTTTTCTCATTTTTTAAATTTTATTTTAGAGAGATCATCAACCAGGGGGAGGGAGGGGTTGGGGGAAGAGAGAGAGAGAGAGACAGAGAGACAGAAAGAGTGAGATAGAGAATGAATCTTAAGCAGGCTCCATGCTGAGAGTGGAGCTTGACACAGGGCTCCATCCCACAACCCTGGGATCATGACCTGAGCCAAAATCAAGAGTCAGACACTCAACCTACTGAGCCACCCAGGTGCCCCTAGAACCTATATTCTTTTAAATCAGTAAAACATTGATAAACATATATGATTGCTGTTAAGCATCTAGGCATTCATTCACTTTACTGAGTGGCAAATAACAAAAGGAATGCAAACAGATATGAAGTGCTGTCCCAATCAACCACTCTTTTAAAAAACCTGTCTCAAAATACCCTGCAAAATATATACAAAGAGAACAGAAGGAGAATGAGGCAAAGAACGGAATCAGATGTCAGCTCTACTTAGCCATAGCACCAAATTGGCCTTTGCTGAGTCAGTCTACTCTGGGCATCAGGGTCCCGGCTACAAATGCTAATTGGGTCCACAAATTTGAGTATTTCACCTAGTTAAAATTTTTGAGGATGTGCTTGCAAACACAATAAGTTAAAAGAATGAAACTTCTTCTATGGAGTTTAACTAACAGGAATAAATACACACAGTGAATTATAAATTAAATAGTAGGAATAAATATTCATAGCAAATTACAAATAAAAATCCCAGTTCACTGGCATCAATAAGACGCAATAAATTTACTGAGAGACTATTTACCCTTTATGTTAAAGTATAATTTTTAAGAAAAAGTAAAGTTATGACTCTAAAGCAAATGTAAAATTAACACATGTAAAAGATTTTATTTAGCTCAGTAACTAATGAGAGAACCAGTGAGATGTTATGACAAGTTCAAAATGCATTTAAGAAGCTGGGATATTTATAGGAAATTTAACAAAGAAATTTTAAGATAAGATTGTTGGTTTAGATACAAACTGATAATGACCAATGGGCCATAAATCTCTGGGGTTATCTGTTCTACCATTCTCTACCACCATCACAATATGACAGTCTTTAAATTATCAGGGTGAATTTATTGAGTCTGAGCCTTTAATCAATAGTAAGCATTGCTATGAACTAAGTACATTTCCCTACACAACCCTTGAATGGCCTTTGCCGGTTTATATTGAAAGGCATGCTGTCCAGTGTGTGTGTGTGTGTGTGTGTGTGTGTGTGTGTGCATGTGAGTGCATGTGTGTGTGTGTGTGTGTGTGTACATGCGTGCATGCGTGCACATGCCTTATTTCCAAGTTTTGGATAATTTTTTTCTGACGTGTTCTTTCATTACTTAGCTTCTTCAGGACCATAATCTAGGTAGGTCCAAACCCACTTAGGTTCAGGATGAATATTATAATCAACCAAGAGTTCTTATTTTCTCTGCCTGCATTATTTAATAGTCATTAAAAGTAGTGTAACTTTCAAGCCCAGCTACATAGATTTTAACAAATATATTTTCTATTGCCCCAGGTTTTCTGTTTCTACTTAGTTTTGCATAAATCCATGGAATTAAGGAAATGTTGGAGCTGTGCCCATTATATGTGAATATTCTTTGTTAAAGCTTCCTGAGAAATGTCTGAGAGTGCCTTCTGTAATTGTATTTGCAGTAACGCTGGAGATCTCACTAGCTTTAGGTGGCCAGGGAGAAAATTGTATCTTTCAGGCTAACCTCTAACTTGGAAGACATTCTCTCATCTCATCTCAAACCCCATCTCTTCTGTAGTTATTTCTTGCTTTTTCAGTTTATATGTTCCTTTCCCACTCTGTTTCTTTCCCTTTCTCCAAGAACAAACTGATAAAATCTGACCACTTTTCTAGAATTTTTATGGCTACTTATTTTTAGCCTCCTACATGTAAATCATTTAAAAATGGAAGATAAAGAGTACTATTAAATGAGATTGTAACTCGATCTGAAATCATTGCTCATGATTTGAGAGCAATCCCCAAATAAAAGATTAGTAGAAATTGGAAAAACAGAGAGTTGAGAGAATCATCCTTTTACTTAAATTGCTAATTTAATTTCTGGTTTTCCTTTATGATAGTTTTCATAGGAGTGGGATTATAGCTTCAAAGGTGAGGAGCTCTGGAGTCAGACTGAGGATTCTGTCCCCTTCTGCCTACTTCCCCTCCTCTTCTTACTGGCTTTGTGACCTTGGTAACTGAGGCCTTGGTTTGTTCATCTGTAATGAGAGCATAATATTATAGAGGTGTTAAATAATGTATTAAAAAATTTAGCTCTGGCCTGTAGTTCAAAATGGTAGTAACCAAAACCGACCCCTCACCCCTTCCCTACTTCATCACATATTCTATTTAATGTCATCTCTTCCTGGAGGCTTTTCTTGCCGATCACCTTTACCCTACATATTCCCTACCAGAGTTCTGTTTGTTTCTTTTAAAACATTTTCACAATTCGTGGTTATTTATCTTTTCTGTCTTGTCCATGGGACTAGAAGTGTCAACAAGCAGGGGTAACATATAGTTCATTCACCACTGTGTATCCAGAACCTACCCCAGTGTTTGGCATAGAGTAGACCTTTACTAAATATTTGACAATAAATGAAATCTAAGCTCCACACAGGACTGTCATCACCCAACATCATAGAACAGGACTTATCATAAAAAAACATGGAAACTCTCTTGGGGAACCTGGTTGACTCAGTTGATTATGGGTCTGACTCTTGATTTCAGCTCAGACCACAAGTTCAGGCCCCACGTTGGGCTCTGTGCTGACAGCATGGACACTGTTTGGGATTCTCTCTCTCTCCTTTTTTCTCTCTCTCTCTGCCCCTCCCCATTTGTGTTCTCTCTCTCTCTCTCAAAATAAATAAATAAATAATTTTTTTAAATGTGGAAATTCTCTTCCCCTCAGCCACTGTCAGAGAATTGAGAAAAGGATTTCTGGTTGCATAAATATGTAGCTTCTTTACATCATGTGCCAAAGGCAAATTATAAGGACCTAGAACATTTCTGAACACTGTATAATTAGTGAATATTAAAACATACAAACTTATTCAACTCAATAATAAGCACAAACACAATAATCTGACTTGAAAATGGAGAGAGAAACTAAATAGACATTTTTTCAAAAACATCCAGATGGCCAACAGATATATAAAAAGATGCTCAGCATCACTAATCATCAGAGAAATGCAAATCAAAAGTATAATGAGGTATCATCTCATGCCTATTAAAATGGCTATCAGCAAGAGGGCAAGAGCTAACAAGTGTTGGTGTAGATGTGGTGAAAAGGGAATATTCGTACACTGCAGGTGGGATCGCAAATTGGTTCAACCACTGTGGAAAACAGTGTGGAATTTCCTCAAAAATTAAAAATAGACCTACCTTTTGATCCAGCAATTCTGTTTCTGGGTATATATTTAAAGTAAGCATAAATAGGATATCGAAGTTATAACCAACTTGACAATAAACCATGAAAGAAAAAAAGGTTTATATGCATTCCCATGTTTATTTCAATATTGCTCATAATAGTCAAGATATAAAAATAACCTAAGTGTCCATCTATGGGTGAATATATATATGCATATATATATATAAAGTATAAGAACATATATATTATATGTTATATAATATATATTATATACCAGAATATACATTATATATACATATATAATGTTTATGTATATAAAACAGAATACTATCTAGCCATGAGAAACAACATCTTGACATTGCAACATGGATGAACCTTGAGGACATTATATTAAGTGAGATAAATCAGACAGAAAAAGACAAATATTGCATGATATTACTTACATGTGGAATCTAAAAAGGCAAACTCATAGAAACAAAGACTAAAATGGTGGTTACCAGGTAGGGTTGGCAGATAGGACACATGCTGTTTAAGGGTACAAACTTGCAAATAAGCCCCAGAGATCGAACGCCCAGTAAAGTGAATATAAACATTAATATTATATTATAATCATCAAACTTGCTAAGAGACTTAGCAAATTAATTATTATTATTACCATTAAAAAGAAATAATTATGTAACATGGTGGAGGTGCTAATTATGGCTACAATGGCAATCTTACTATAATGTATTAATGTATCAAATTAACATGTTGAACACCATACATTTACATAATGTTATATGTCAAATATATTTCAATTTTAAAAGATATACGAATGTTCATATATACCTAAATATAAATGAAATTATTTAAGCTACAAGCATTCTTAAATTTAAGATATTTATAAAGGTAGCTCATTCCTTAATCATATGCTATGCTTTTCTTCCCAAGGTAATAATAGATTAGAGTCCCAGATGCATAAATTATAGGCCTCTATCACTCTCATTTGTCACCCAACATTTAGATATCTTTCTCTGTTTTTTATTTAGCACACCCCAAGCCTTTAGCAAACTCAAAAGAAAAAGCATTAATATAGAAAATACATATGTGCTTATATTAAATGCATACTATAATAAATGTCCTGGGTGTGGTGCTGACAGAGCTTAGTTTCCCAAGACATACTTTGTTAAATGACATCCACAGAATTACTTCATAAGTCTACTAATCTGATAACACCTGCCCTCATTGTCTATTCTTACTCAGTCTTCTGGGAATTCCAGCTCACTTCATCAGAATAAAACTAGATGGACATTCTGTTCTCATCATTTCTATCCTAATGAAAAAGGTTCTTGTTATTTTTTCAACTTAATTGTTTTAAGTAGTCAAACTCGGGCTCAAGATCAGGCTGAAGATCAAAACCAATGGGAAAGACAAGTACTTTCAAAACTAAAGTAACTTAAATAATGGCCACGAGTTCTGGATTGAAGAGAAGCACTGAATTCATGATGGAAAACTTTAGAATGAACCCTTCTAAACTAAGTATACTTCAAAGCTAGGAAAGCAAGTCAGAGGAATTCAAATAGATATAAGTCTGTATCATCAATTTATCCTCTTATTTTCTACACTATTTGTTCTATTAAACTACATGAAGGGACTATGTTTTACACTGTAGTTTCATTTGGTTACTGTTTGTTTTTAACATATTTTTCCATTTAAACAATTAAAACAAAGAGCCAAATAGAGAAAAAAAGAATACACATTGTAATATGAAACCATTTCGGGCACAACTTCTGCCTTAAATGATTCCATATAAATTAAAATGACACATAGGGCAGATGGAGCAGAAGAAGCTTCACATGTGATTTTAAAATACAGTGATATGAATTGGTTGAATCTGATGTGATTCTGTTGATAAAATAGCAGAAAGATACAAAACCTTGAAAGGAAACATTAGTCACTATATAACCTAGGCATAAAAAGACTGAACCTAGAGAATTTCATCTAGCAGGTAGAAAAGCAAACCCTTCCAAAGTCCATTTAAAATCATTTTGTTTGGGGGCCCCTGGGTGGCTCAGTTAATTGAGTATCCAACTTTGGCTCAAGTCATGATCTCACAGTTCGTGAGTTTGAGCCCCACATCAGGGGCAGAGCAGAGCCCCCTCTCACCGCTCCTCCCCATTTGTGCTCTTTCAAAAATAAATTTAAAAACTTAAAAATGTGTTTAAATAAATAAAAAAATAAAACCTTTTTTTTCATCAGATTCGTAACGTTATGAAATGAAGTGGTCTTAGGATGATCATAAAGCTCTAGGTTCAGAGAATCAAGGGACCCAGATTCTAGCCATACTTTATGCCAAGAAATTGTCCTCAGCCCTCAGCTTTTTTATCTGTAAATTGAAGGAACTAATTAGATCATACTCTACTTCCCATAGCTCTAGAGGCCAACTTTATGTTCTAGAAGTCAGTATTCCCTGTGAACATCATAATGTTCAAACCATCTCATTCATCCTAATCAAGAAGGCCTTTAATGGATACTTTTCTTCTTATCAAACACTATTTGCAAAAAGGCCTCCTACTGGCTGAGAACTGAGAGCACTAAACACAGACTTGAGTCTTCCCAGTTTTGTCTAGGCATGCCTTTTCTTTGCCCTCGTTTGCTGTAAGATCATAGTGGCTTTGAGATTAGATAAACCTGAGCTGAAATGTTGGCTTCACCAGTAACCAGCTTATGTCTATCTTGAGGAAGCCACTTAACTTCTCTGATATTTACGTCCTCATCAGTAAAATAAGCATATTAAAAGTATCTTTTTCTTAAAGCTTTATGAGGATTAAAAGAGATGACACATAAAAAGCTTTAGGTGTGGTACCTGCCATGTGTGTTTAATCATTATTGATTATATCTTCCTACTTTGACATGTCTTATGGATTGTGTGGTTGTGGGGACTTTTGGCTCAACATGAGCCAATGGGGAACATGAGCAGAGGATGGTAGAGCAACTTAAAGGGAGTGGTGCTGAGGAGGGGCAAAAGTAAAATGGAAATGATTTTAAGCTTCAAAAAGAAAATCTGCAGAAAAAAATTTTATTTTTTTAAGTTTATTTATTTTGAGAGAGAGAGTGTGTGTGAGCAGGGAAGAGTTAGAGAGACAGAGGGAGAGAGAGAATCCCAAGCAGGCTCTGCACTGTCATGCAGAGCCCGATGTGGGGCTTGATCCCACGCACTGTGAGATTATGACCTGAGCTGAAATCAAGAGTCAGACGCTTAACCGACAGAGCCACTCAGGCACCCCAGGACAATTATTTATAAAATCAATTTGTAAAGCAAAATTAAGAGCTGCTAAGGGTACTCTTGTCCTGTTTCTATTTCACAAATTGGTGACCAAATGCATGTTCAGAACTAGAAGAATTTCTGAACTAGGCTCAGTATTTCCCAAATTTGGATGATTTCATTAAAGACCATCTTCGTCTGCAAATGAAAAGATATATACCAAAATATTAATAATGGATATCTCTGGGTGGTAAGAGTATAGCTAATATTTATTTACTCCTTTGTACATACTTTATTTATTTTTCAAGTTATTGTTTTTTAAAATAAAGGTATTATTTTATAAACAGAAAATTAATCATTATAAAATATATGACTGGAGAAAAAAGGATATGACTCTTCCATGGATCTGTTTTTCAAACTTTTTATTTTTTTTATTTTATTTTATTTTTTAATTTTTTTTAATGTTTTATTTATTTCTAGGAGAGAGAGAGAGACAGCATGAGCAGGGGAGGGTCAGAGAGAGAGGGAGTCACAGACTCTGAAACAGGCTCCAGGCTCTGAGCTGGCAGTCAGCACAGAGCCCGACGTGGGGCTCGAACCCACGAACCGCGAGATCATGACCTAAGCGAAAGTCGGACGCTTAACCGACTAAGCCACCCAGGCGCCCCAGTTTTTCAAACTTTTTAGATTCTCCAGCAGCTGTTTAATATTTGCACTTTTTCCCCCTCTTAATAAAGAAATTATTTAATCCTCTTCTGGGTCTGTAGCATCAAAGTCAGTGTCTCAAAGACTGAAATTCTGCGATGATTTCAATAAATCAAGCACTCCCACTGGGACACAGTACCAAGATTCAAGTTAGGATTGAAAGGGGAAAGCAAGCAGAAGAAACAAATTTTAAAAAAATGTTTACACACTTATTCTCTTACAAAAACACATTCATACCTACAAACATACACATAAGTACAAACATACTCATACCAGCACATGCATACACATGCTGCCCCATCTCACTTCCTGTTGCTTTTTATACTGGGTAAGGTTTGATTATTACTAATGATACCCAGCTGTGGTATCCTTGGGCTCTTTACCCATGTTCTCTTTTCTCTCAGATGTAATTTCTCTTGCATTTAAATAGTTTTTCAAGATGAGGCCATTCTGACAGACCCTGATCTAGCTTATGGTTGGCAAATATCCAACGAATTCAGGATGCTTAGCCAAATAATTCAGAAACCACACAATTAAATGACCTTAAATGGACTCCAGGGCCTAGAGGCTGAAGGCATGCTAAGAGACCAAATTAGAAGTCATAGTTAATGGGAAAGTACATTAGCCCCCAACCTATTCACCTAGGAATGGGCATATGTTCAGAACTATTAAAGACCTCTCCTTTTTTTTTAAGGTTATTTATTTATTTTGGGAGAGAGAGAAAACTAGAAAGAATGAGTGGGAGAGAGGCAGAGAGAGAAGGAGAGAGAGAATCCCAAGCACGCTCCATGCTGTCAGCGCAGAGCCTGATGTGGAGCTACAACTCACAAACAGCGAGATCATGACCTGAGCTGAAATCAAGAGTCAGATGCTTAACCAACTGAGCCACCCAGCCTCCCCTAAGAATGATTAAAGGCTTCTAAGGAGAACTAACTAACTAACTAACTATCTATCTATATATATATATATTTGCACTTTTTATAAATATATATATATATTTCTTTTTAGAATTAGAGGAGAAATTAGAAACCATGCAATCTGACCACTTCCTTTTCACACATGAAAAAGTAAAACCAGAGATGCTAAGTGTTTCACAGAGAGATATCATGTCTTGAGTCAGATGTGGGTCTTTGGTTGTAAGCAATGAAGCCTCTCTGGCTAACCTAAGCAAGAAAGAATGTAGTGGAAGACAGTGAAGTTCTCAGAGAAGGGAAGCAAAAGCCTGAAGTGCTTCGATCAGAAAAAACAAAAACCAGGAAACCAAAATGGTCTCAGGATTAGGAACTGTTTGATTGTTTTGACAATTAGCCTTCATAGAAGAGAAGCCAACCATTGTTTTCCCCAAATTCCTGAATTGTTTTATTAAAGGGTTAAAGAACCAGGAAGAAAGAGTCAGATTGACTCATTTGCTGTCTGCCCACTGCTCACCAGGTACCTTGATTTATGGTCTTACCAAGTTTTCACATCATAGGGGAGAGGTAATGCCACAAAAAGAAACTAGAATACTATTATACTATTACTCAAAAAGAAAGAATGGATGGAAAAACCCCCTATGCCCATTACACTGGCCATTGCTCATTTTACTATATCAAATGGTCTCGTTTGAGTGAAGGAAGCCATGTGTCCATTAAACACCCTCCTGATACTGCTTATAGATTCATTCATTTCTAAATTGACCATTTATATATTCCTTTGACTTTGTTCTATGTCCCTTGTTGACAAGAAACTATCCCTGTGGGAGCTAATACATTTATAAATTAGAATCAGTTCTAACATGCCATCCCCAAAGGAGAAAGGGGGAAGCAATTGAGAGCCCTGGCTGTTCGAGAGGATGGGGAAAGGTTGTGCGAAAGGAGAGGTCAAGAAGACCGAAGCAATACATTGTCTTTTTCACATTTTTGTCTCATCCTGACCCAACTTAAGGCTTATACAACTTTGCATTTTTGTTCTACAGCCTTTTAGCTAAACCTCCTAATTTGCAGAATTTACTAAGCAGCTGAAGATTAGTTTCTTTCTACAGGGACCTTAGTCAGGTATGCCAGTTTTTCCTCAATTTATAACTGTGAAAAGGGCATAGAAAAATTCAGAGGAAAAGAAAACCCCACCAATGGTGTCCCTTTCTATCAAAGAGCTTTTTGAAATAGGAGAAATAAAGATTGATTAATATCTCTCAATTTACCAAGAATAAGGCTTGCTTTCCAAAATTTTTGCACAGCGCCAAAAATTTGTGGCAATACTAATGTTCAGGAGAGAAATTGTGCAGAGCTTTTCATTGTTACATAATCCTAAAGTAATTAGAAACAGGCTCTTTACTTTCTTTTCCTCTTTTTCAAAGCCCATATTCAACATATAGTTTCTGGAAGAAGAGAAGCACTAACTTGTTTGACTCCCACACATGAACGCTTCTGTCACTCCTCTCCTAGGAAGACCTTTTCCAATAAAGCATTTGAGAAGGAATCACTCTCAGGCTTTGCTTCAAGAGAGAAACCAACCTAAGAATATAGGCAGACATGGAATAATGTGCATTAATATTTCTAATATATGTGTTTGACAGAAGTGATCAGGGCCTAAGCCAGAAACTGACATTCTGTTCAGAAACTTTTGTCCTTATTTTCAATATACTGTGTACTTCCTCCACAATAACTTTTCAACATAAAATGTAACCACAGAATTTGTGTGGCTTTTTAAGGAAAAAGAGACAATTAAGAAAATTAGCTGAGTTACTGGGGTCCCTGGGTGGTTCAGTCAGTTAAGCGTCTAACTCTGATCTCAGCTGAGATCATGATCTCACATTTCTTGCATTTGAGGTCTGCATGGGGCTCTGTGCTGATAGTGCAGAGCCTGCTTGGAATTCTCTCTCCACCCCTTCCTTCTCTTTCTGCCCCTCCCCCACTTATGCCCCTCCCCTCTCAAAATAAATAAATAAACCTTGAAAAAAAAAGAAAGTTAGCTGAATTACTAACAAAAATGCATCGAGTAACTCTGAAGCATGGTCTTTGTAGTCAGTCTGAGCTGGGTTTGAATCCAGCTTTAACATTTACTAGCCATGTGTTTCATTGCAAAAAAGAATAATTATTCTTTTTTTTGCTGGGATTTTTGAGAATTAGATTTATTTTAGATAAAGTACTTAGACCCAAAACATATTGATGACCAGTAGTGGGCTGGAGCCCACTCCCAACAGTTCACAATAGGGGATCTCACTGACTTCCATCTCCAGGCTCAGTTATATCTCACTGATTGCTTGTTATTGGCTACGGTGGGAGTATTACACCACAGAAGTTGGCAAATGCCAGAAATCAAGACTCCCACTCCCCCCAGAGCTGCTTGTTAAACATAAACCAGCTTATCACTGCCTTAATCTATAATTCTAGTCTAGACAGTCCCTTGAGCTGTAGACTTGCAATGCCTACTGAAGTTCTCCTGAATGCTCCACAAACATTTGAAACTAGGGGTGCCTGGCTGGTTCAGTCAGAAGAGTATGTGACTCTTGATCTCAGGTTGTGAGTTCGAGCTCCATTTGGGGCATAGAGATTTCTTAAACAAATAAAACTTAAAAAGACAACAACAACTCAATACATCCACAATTCAACTCATCTCCTATTCTGTCCCTCTGTTCATTTCCATTGGTGGAATAACATACCCCCCAAAATGCAAAGTAAAGCTGAGTTCTTCCTTTACATCTCCCTCTCCTTCGTCCCCACAGCCTATCAGTATTTAAGAAATTGCACTTTTGCGCTTCCTAACAACTTCTCCAACTGTACTCCTCAGACTCTTTCCCTCTTTTGCATGGAAATTCTAGCAGCCTTCTCATTACTCCCCTTACAATTCACCCTTCGTATCACCTCAGATCAAGATTTTCAAAAGGCAGTCTGACTGCCACTCCTCTGCCTAACAGCCTCCTAGGTTCTGTGGAGGCTAAAATTCGAGCTCCTTTTTTTAAAGTGAGCTCTATGCCTAATGTGGGGCTTGAACTCATGACCATGCTCCACCACCTGAGCCAGTCAGGCAGCCTTAAAATCCAAGCTCCTTAACTTGGTCATCAAAGTCCCTTGTCACCTTGCTTTAGTTTTTTATTTTCAACTTTATCATTTAACCATTCCCTACTTTGGAGTTTACATTTCAGTCACTCACTACTCACAGTATCGTTTCATGCTCTGGGGATGAATTACCTTCAGTACATAATAATAACCACATGTATTGAGCAACTAAGGTAAACTGTAGGTAAACATTCGTTTTGTTAAAGAAATCAAAAGCTATAATATTTATTAAAATCTGAAATATGTTTATAATATAACTAGAAAATCTTCCATCATTCCAATAATGTCACTATTATAAATTGCAGGAGATTGCACAACTGGCAACCAGTCCTTCCCATCTTTATATATATACACCATTTTGCAACGTGACTTTAGAGCAACTTCCATTAAAAGGCGGAGTCTCTATCTCGCTAGTCCCGAAAGTTAAGGCTTGGCCATGTCTCCTGCTTTAGCCAGTGAGACATACACATAAGAGGCAAGCAGGACCTTGAAAGTGCTTATGCATTAGGACTTGCTCTCTTGCTGCTCTTAGGAACCCTGTGACCACTATCATGTGAAAAGGCCTAGATTGATGCTGCATAAGGAGAGGTACGTGGCCAAGTCAGCCCTGATGCCCCAGCGGACATCTAGCCCACCATCAGACATGTAGTGAGAACATACTACATCTTTTGGCCCCATCAAACTACCAACTGACCCTACCTATCAGCTAAGTTTGCCCAGGCCAGACATCCTAGTCAACCCACAAACCATGAGAAGTAGTAAATGTTATTTTCAGTCCCTAAATTTTGGGTGGTTTTTTATGGAGCAAAAGTTGATTCCTGAAAAATACTACCCTTTCTATGTAAAAGCCACCTCTGCGTTTCATCCAAGCCTAAAGCAGAATACAATAGATCCTAAAAGTTATTAATGTAGGCCAATTTTTAATAATAAATTATGAATTTGCCTTATATGGAAAATAATATATAGTTCGCTGATAAAATGAAAAAAGGAGTTATACACACATGTAAAGGGTTTTAATCAACAAACTTGACAGTGACAGATCCCATACTACTGATCATCTATCAAATATTTTAAGTGGTTATTCTGTACCGGGCACTACAGTAGATTCCTGATACATAAAGATAAATATAATATATTAATTAATATAAAATNTGACAGCAAGGAGCCTGCTTGGGATTCTCTCTCTCTCTATCTCTCTGTCCCTCCTCTGCTCTCTCTCTCTCTCTCCCATTATAAATAAATAAATAAATAAATAAATAAATAAATAAATAAATACTTAAAAAATAAAAAAGGAAAAGGACAATTTTAAAAGTAATAATATTTTATATTATTATTATTTTATAATAATGTTTTGTGGGAAAACAAACTACCAGGTATTCTGTCATCTAAAGGACAATGTTAAATTAGTTTAATATTCTTTATAAGCATATATCTTTTCACTCCTTCTTCTATGCATTTATGTATTTTAAAATGGGATTATTTATATATACTGTTTTATAATCTGCTTTTTAAAATTATAGTATATTGTCAATATCCTCTTATTATATTAAATATTCTATAAAATCATTTTCATGGATACACTGTATATTGGAAGTATCGTATTTATTTAATCAAAATTTTATGGTTAGTTGCTGATTTTTTCCCAGTTTTTCCTTCTTCTTATTGTTGTTACAATGAATCTGTGGGTGGTACTTGGGTGGCTCAGGGGGTTGAGCATCTACTTTTGACTTTGGCTCAGGTCATGATCTCACAGTTTGTGAGCTCAAGCCCTGCATCGGGCTCTGTGCTGACAGCACAGAGCCTGCTTGGGATTTTCTCTCTCCCTCTCTCTCTGCCCCTCCCCTGCACCTATTCACTCTATCTATCTGTCTCTCAAAATAGATAAATAAACTTTAGAAAACAAAACAAACAATGAACGTGTGTGACTAAATCCATGGGCACATACATGATCATTCATGAGAATTAAATAATGTAATATATGTAAGTTGTAGAGTGTAGTAAGCGCTTAGTAAATACAAACAAAAATAGTAGTGAGAGGAGGAAAAAGTGAATAGAAGTTGGCTAAACATAGAGGGAGGGAAATTTGAATGCAAAGGTCTTGAAACAAGATCACAGCGTATCTTCAGAGAATGGCAAGAAAAACATAAGGCATGGGGCGCCTGGGTGGCTTAGTCGGTTAAGCGTCCGACTTTCGCTTAGGTCATGATCTCGCGGTTCGTGAGTTCGGGCCCCGCGTCGGGCTCTGTGCTGCCTGCCAGCTCAGAGCCTGGAGCCTGTTTCAGTCTGTGACCCCTTCTCTCTCTGACCCTCCCCTGCTCACGCTGTCTCTCTCTATCTCTCCTAGAAATAAATAAAAAAAAAAAAAGAAAAAGAAAGAAAAACATAAGGCTTGAACAGAGATCTCTCGGGGGAAGACAATGCAGAGGAAGTGGGTACGTTAATACAAGGATATCATACTAAAAATTTAGATTTTACTCTATAGTTTAAGGTCAGCCTTTGAAACTTCTATCTACAAAGGAATTATTTAATGGCAATATAGAAGAGTTGTTTTCTCAAGGATATATTCATAATGATATTTTCCTGTAAAATGGTTTACTTTAAAGATTCTGCTGCTTCCTTACAAGTGATTTTATCATTACTTAGGGCTAACATATTTTCTGTGGATACATCTCTCTGTTTGTTAATGGAAGCAATGGGAAAACTGGATTTGAAATCTTTACATGAAACCCTTAAAAACCACATCTAGTTCTCATATAGAATAGCATCTGCTTTCACTATAGCCAGGGTCAGTGGGGATGGAATCAGTCAGTGGTAGTTGTGAGCACTTTGATTTATAGTTCAGGCTATAGAGTAATAAGGACAGAAGTGAGAAGTGACAGCTAAACGGATAACCTATGAAAATTCTATTTTTAGACAAAGCTTTACCTTGGCAGTATTTTTGACCCATAGGGGTTAAATCCAAATGTAGAAAGTAACTATTGTACAACAGATTGGAATGACTGGTTACACAGTCAGTCTAACTGCATAGTTTACAATCAATCGTAAAAATAACCAGTATGAACACGTAGGCCATTCTTCAGTTCTCTGCCCGCTAACACAGCCGTAGCATATGGGCAATTGTGCCATTCAAGCCTGTATAAGCTCACTGTTTTGATTATATCCAATAATAAACAGAAAATAATGTAATGCTAAATAAAAATACATTGCCTAATCAGGGCACATTGCTGAAAATCACTTTAATGCTGTACTGAATGTTCACCATTGGAAAATAACAAGGTCCCCCAATTATGTTATTCACTGTTATCAAAGTGCTGTTTGATAATTGTTATAACATCAAAGACCAGAGGCAAAGATCAAAGAATAAGAACTACAGCTGTCAGCTTGCTTGCTCCTTCAAGCCCATCTCAATTTTCTCTAACCTTCCATCTCCCTTGCACATCATATTAAAATAATTGCAGTGATAAATATCTCTGGCATCTAGATATGGACTGAGGGAAGCTAAGGGTTTTTGTGGACTTATTTACTTGTGGAGAAGATTGTATTATTTGTAGGTCTTATTAATCCTCTTTTATATAAAATTCTATAAGAAATACAGAGATAAAGAAAAAGTAGTGTCCTGCCTTAAAGAGACCTTGACCTCCACCCCTAGACCTTTCAGTCAATCATTCACTCTAGTTTCTGCCATCACAAAGGCTCCTGCCATATCTAATGGTCCAGCCTCTCTGATCAGGTTGCTCTTCCCTAAAGGTTCCACATGTTTACATATGGAATTCCTTTCTCACTACAATCCTCACTCTTCAGCATGGATACTCACCTAGCAAACTCCCTGTTGCTGACCAAGAGCCTGCATAAATGTCTCCTTTTCTATGACAATTTTATAGGAGAAGTCTACATTTGTATTTACCACACATGTGTGTCATAGTCAGTTTGGGCTACTTTAACAGGACACCATATGCTAGATGGCTTATAAACAATAGAAATTTATTTCTCACAGTTCTGGGGCTGGTAAGTCCAAGATTAAGGCACCAACAGATTCAGTGTCTGGTGAGAGACCACTTCATGATTCATAGATGGCAGTCTTCTCTCTGTGTCCTCACGTGGTAGAAAAGGTAGAGGGCTTTCTGGGGTCCCTTTTATAAAGGAAACTAATCACATTCATGAGGGCTCCTCACTCGTGATCAAATCACCTTCCAAAGGCCTGTCTCTTAACACCATCACATTGAAAGTTAAGATTTCAACATATGATTTGTTATGGGGAGGGGGGGTTGAGGGAGGGGGGAATACAACCATTTAGTCCATAACACTGTCAAAATAGGTTTAAAAAATATTTGTCTCTCTTACTTGGCTATGAACATTTATCTTTATAAACTGAATACCTAGTAAAATGTTAGGTGCAAGATGGGTACTTAATATTTTTCTGTGGGCGCCTGGATGGCTCAGTCAGTTAAGCATCTAACTCGATTTCGGCTCAGGTCACGATCTCACGGTTAGTAAGATCCAGCCAGGTGTTAGGCAGGCTCTGTGCCAACAGCACCAAGCCTGCTTGGGATTCTCCCTTTCTCTCTCTGTCTCTCTCTCTCTCTCTTTCTGCCCCTTCCCTGCTCAAAAGTTCTCTCTCTCTCAAAATAAATGAATAAACTTTAAATATTTTTGTTTATTTACGCTATACCTCCTTTCAAAGAGACTTAAACATGGCTTACAGTGATAGATGCAGTGCCACAGGAAAAAGAAAGACTAAAGGGAAAAATATCTGCTGAATTTAACAGATCAAATGACCACAGATCTGAAAAAACTAATTTATGTTTAGGAATAATTTATGTTTAGGAATTTGGGAGTGGCACATTATCCCCGTTTTAGAGTCAATAAAAAAATTAGAATTCAAAAAAAATACCTTCCCAGGAATTTTGACCCAATATATTTTATGTGGAATGCAAAAAGTCTATTTAAACTTTGAATCACTGGAAGAAATAAAGGAAGTTCTTGGATTGTCATAAAAGATTACTCTAGAGGCGCCTGGGTGGCTTAGTCGGTTAAGCGTCCGACTTTCGCTTAGGTCATGATCTCACGGTTCGTGGGTTCGAGCCCCGCGTCGGGCTCTGTGCTGACTGCCAGCTCAGAGCCTGGAGCCTGTTTCAGTCTGTGACTCCCTCTCTGCCTGACCCTCCTCTGCTCACGCTGTCTCTCTCTCTCTCTCTCCTAGAAATAAATAAAACATTAAAAAAAATTAAAAAAAAAAGATTATGCTTGAGCCACCAGTCTCCATTTTTGCTATTCACATCTAAGCTTTGACATTTTAATTCAATGGCTACACCATTGAATCGTGTCTATTATCACTGAAAAATTATTCTCTACATTCATGAAAGAAACCATTGGTCAATACAGGGGCGGCTCTGGCCAAGGCAGGGAAATAGGCACATTTTGTCCTGATGTTCCCTTCTCTTCTGTATCAGGGACTCTACCAATAAAAAAGCACAAATAATTTTGTAGAAACAACTTGAAACAAGAGAAAAATAATTCAAAGCAAGTACCTAAGAAGGGAGTGAAGACAAAAATAGATAAGTTATGTACAAAAAACAAGTCTCAGAGAGGGTACCATAATTAAGTACAGTATTAAGCATTAAGCTTCCTGGTGGCCACGGCAAAACACAAAAACATAGGGGGAAAGGGTGAATAAGTAAACAAAGTACAAGATCATTAAAACAAACACTTTCAGAACTCTGGGAATTTATCTCCTGAATCTTCATAATATTGATGATTTTTTTTCTTTAGAAGGAATAAAAACTTCATGGGGCGCCTGGGTGGCTCAGTCGGTTAAGCGTCTGACTTCGGCTCAGGTCATGATCTCATGGCTCGTGGGTTCGAGCCCCGTGTCAGGCTCTGTGCTGACAGCTCAGAGCCTGGAGCCTGCTTTGGATTCTGTATCTTCCTCTCTCTCTGCCCCTCCCCTACTCACACTGTCTCTCTCTCTCTCAGAAATAAATAAAAAACATTTTAAAAATTAAAGAAAAAAAACTTCAGAGATATTCTTCCTATGGCCATTTCTATCAGTCCTATTCCTCATTCAGTTTCACACACATATATTCTCTGACCTTTTCCATCTTTCTATATGCTATTTCCTCTGAGTTTCATGCCCTTCTCTATCTCTGCCTGGATCACTCCTTATCAATCCTACAGTGCTAATCACTGCAGGAAACCTTTCCCCACACAGCTCCCTCCCGGGGCATTCACAAAGATGCTGAGGTCTCTCTCTGTCTCAGTATCTGTCTCTGTGTCTCTGTGTCTGTGTCTGTCTGTCTGTCTCTGTCTCTGTCTCTGTCTTACTTCCTCTCTCTCTCTCTCTCTCTCTCTCACACACACACACACACACACACATACACATACACATACACATCACACACCCCTTCTCATGCTAGCACCTTGGGTATACTTCTGTCTTAACGCTTACAGACGCGAAATAGAGAAGTAGAATGAACAGGAAAAAGTTGACTATTGCTTGTGGCCTTTAGTCCTTGTAATGCCCCTCCCAGTAGCCCTTGGATTTTTTATCTCTACAATGAAGAAGGGATTGGGTCTGTGGATCCTTAAAGATCTCTTCCACCCAAATCATTAAATGATGGCTTATTGTTTTATTTAAAGGGACCAAGTACATTAAAGTAGCAGTAAGGAAGCTAACAGATCAAGATAAAATCAGACAGAAACAAAACAACAAACATGACCCATTGTGTCCATGACCACAAGAGCCATCTGGCTTATGTAACAACAAGGCTTTTTTCATGCTCTAATTTTAAATGAATTATTTCAAGTGCCTAATACAGTGCCTGTTAGTTCCTTATCTCTTTCTTATTCTCTGCCTGATAGGATTAGCCAAGAGTTTAAGTGGAATGGGGATCACATGAAACATATCAAGAAGCCCTTCTAAATAGGAAAGACACTAGAAAAAGTAAGATTAACATTTTTAAATTATTATTTTACATTTGCACAGCACTCTGTTATCTTTCAAAGTACTCTGATATAAATGATCTGCTTTTGTTTTAACCATGAAATATAGATATCTTTTGTTAATTCCTTTAATGTCTATATTTCCTAAAGAATATTACATTGCCTTATTGTCAAATGAGGAGTATATAGATCATATTTTATAAAGATAATTTATATAATAGTCTTGGGAATTAATTACCATATTATGCTGTGCAACTTTCAGGATGAAATTTAGCAATAGAAATCCAAAAGAAAGAGGAATGTGCCATTGTTTTCTACTTTGCTAAAAATATAAAAATAGTTGGACTGTTACCAAGCTTTAATTTAACCTTTTAATTATAGAGTAAATACAGAGAAGATCAATCACTAAAACAATTTGATATTTATTTTCACAGTAGCAAACTTTTTCATTTATCTATCTTCTTTTACCATAATAAGCTTTCAGGTAGAATATTTTACTTTGGGGCGCCTGGGTGGCTTAGTCGGTTAAGCGTCCGACTTTCGCTTAGGTCATGATCTCGCGGTTCGTGGGTTCGGGCCCCGCGTCGGGCTCTGTGCTGACTGCCAGCTCAGAGCCTGAAGCCTGTTTCAGTCTGTGACTCCCTGTCTCTCTGACCCTCCCCTGCTCACGCTGTCTCTCTCTCTCCTAGAAATAAATAAAACATTAAAAAAAAAAAGAATATTTTACAGTATCTTTTCAGCTTTGAAGTATTTTTTTTTAACAACTACAGGCTTGAATTTTTATGTACACAAAAATGGCAGAAATAACTTATCCCCCATTATCAAGTCTATTCCAGTTAATAAAAACAGGTGGCAAAAAAAGGGGAAACATAGTCTTTCAAAATACAATTTTAAAACACTAAGATATTGCATGTTGGTTTTAGATAACTTTGCATAGTAGAACTAGAGGCATATTTGTTTAGATTCAAACTGTTCTCTCCTCCATTGAGATTTATTTAATGATACAACAATGATTAATTCATTTGTCATTTATAGTCTTGAAATACATAATGTTCTAGAAATTTCATTAAACTACATGCACATCATATTAGAGGAAACACCAAATTAATTGTTTTTCGATGCAATTTATTTATTAGCAAAAGACACTCAATAGTGAGAACATCTAATTATCTAAATCTAGCAGAAGTTAAACAGAACACAAATACATTTACTTTTTTTATTTAAAAATTTTTTTAAAGTTTTTTTTTTAATCTTTATTTTTGAGAGAGAGAGAGGGAGGGAGAGGGAGGGGCAACGAGAGAGAGGGAAACACAGAATCTAAAGCAGGCTCCAGGCTCTGAGCTGTCAGCACAGAGTTCGACATGGGGCCAGAACCCACAAATGGTAAGATCATGACCTGAGCTGAAGCTGGACACTGAACTGACTGAGCCACCTAGGCACCTATAAAATTTTTTTAATGTTTTATTTATATTTGACAGAGAGAGAGAAAGAGCACCCAGGCAGGAGAGGGGCAGAGAGAGAGGGAGACACAGAATCCCAAGCAGGCTCCAGGCTCTGAGTTATCAGAACAGAGCCCAATGTGGGGCTTGAACTCATGAACCATGAGATCATGACCCAAGCTGAAGTCAGACGCTTAACCGACTGAGCCCCAATGTATTTACTTTTAAAGTTGAACAATATAATCTGATTTATACTATAATAATATAGTGTAATAAGCTTTTAAAATTTTTTTATGTTCTTTGTGTAGCCTCTAAATCCCCTAAATCATAGCAATAATTTTACCCACAGATAAAATAAAATTTTGCAAAATGCAAACGTTATGCACCTTCATCCTCTCTTTATGTTTTTAACTGAGAGCATAAGGAAGATAGAATTCTGCCCCAGGTAGGGATGGCTGCACTGTGAGTCTTGAGAAAACACTTGAGTACCTCTGGGCTTATGCTGAATCCTGGGATGAGGAGTTCTTCACCCTATCAATCAGAATCTTTTTGCCGGGGGAGCCAAATTCACTAGTAGGTAGGGACACCATGTTAAAGGTCAATGCTCATGGCCAGTGTGCTCTCCTGTCTCTCTCCCATTTCCTGGTTTCAAATGGCCTGTGTGGTAAGAAAGCCAAGGCCTGGTCTTTTACCCACATGTGGAAGGAGGCTGACCTTTCCTCTCTGTTCTTTCAATTACATTATAATACATTTTAAAATATTGTTTGAATCTAAGATTAAAATTTTAGTTTTTCATTTTATTTTCTAAAATAGAATAGTGAACATATTTGGCTAAAAAAATAACATTTTAAAAGGCATAAACACTAAAATATGCTCATGTTTGTTTTATCATTTACACAAAGTAAATTCTCTATGTAGCAATTGAGCATTAAGAGGTCAGGGGGCACCTGGGTGGCTCAGTTGGTTAAGTGTCTGACTTGGGCTCAGGTCATGATATCATGGTTTGTGAGTTCCAGCCCCACTTTGGGCTCTGTGCTGACAGCTCAGAGCCTGGATCCTGCTTGGGATTCTGTGTCTCCTCTCTCTCTGCCCTTCCCTTGCTTGTACTCTTTTCCTCTCTCAAAAATAAACATTAAAAAAATTTTTTAAATCATAACAATCATTGTATCAGAAGATACCTCATTATCTACTACTGCCTTAAAAGTCTACTGGACTATGGAAAAAGCAGATCTATATATTTTCCAGAACATTAATATTATCTCCCTCATGCTATAAAAATTGCTCAATTCCAGGAAAGAATGTAAAATCTCACTTCACTTGTAAACAAATATTTATTTTATTTTGGGAAAATAAAAATATGAAGTTAGCTAAAAATAAGGCTATTATTACTTTAACTTCTTACTTTGATCACTACAATAAATAGAGAAGTGATTTATTTTTTTACTTGTTCCACTTCCCCTTTATGAATCCCTTGAAATTGAAAATTATACATTTCTCATTTTTATTTATTTATTTTTTAATGTTTTATTTATTTCTAGGAGAGAGAGAGAGAGAGACAACGTGAGCAGGGGAGGGTCAGAGAGAGAGGGAGTCACAGACTGAAACAGGCTCCAGGCTCTGAGCTGGCAGTCAGCACAGAGCCCGACGCGGGGCCCGAACCCACGAACCGTGAGATCATGACCTAAGCGAAAGTCGGACGCTTAACCGACTAAGCCACCCAGGCGCCTCCACATTTCTCATTTTTAATCTCTAGTACCAATCACGGTGTTAAAAATCATATATTAAGTACTTTCTGGATAGATGGATGGATGAATGGGACAGATGAAAAGGGTGGGTAGGATAATGGAGTAGATACAAAGATGGATAAAACTGTTGGACAGATGGGATGAATGGGATGGATGGATGGAATGGGCAGATGGGATAGATGGAATGAAGGGATAGTTGAATAGTTCAGAAGTTTAAGGGTTAGGTATGTCAAGGTACACGAATACTGCAATGTACGTGTCAATTAATTCAACACATATTTATAACTCACCTCTAGATGCCAAATATGTGATGGGTGGTCAGGCTCACAGTAATGTAAAGGACAGAGATAGACATTTAAAAGTAATAATATAAAACAGTAAGTACAAGAACAGAGGTAAGTAATAAGTCCCTAGAAGAGAAAGGGCTTTACAAAAAACATTGTGATTGACCTGGATCTGTTGAAGGTGATCTTTACCAGTATGACTGAAAACACTGTATGAGGAAAGCACATATGCACTATATTAGCTCACTGGGAAGAGTCCATTAGATGAACAAAAGTGGCAGAGAAAAGAGAAAGCCAGAAAGAAGAAAACAGGACATGCCAAGGTACCAGAGATATAAAACGTCATGGTATGGCCAGGAAGATGCAAGTAATTTAGTAGGGCCTGATTTTATAGTAAAATAACACACTGAGGGACACCTGGGTGGCTCAGTCGGTTCAGTGTATGACTCTTGATTTCAGCTTAGGTCGTGATCTGATGGCCTGTGTGGAGCTCCGTGCTGATGGTACAGAGCCTGCTTGGGATTCACTCTCTCCCTTTCTCTGCCCCTCCCCCACTCTCTCTCTCTCACACATGTGCACGTACTCTCTCTCTCTCTCTCTCAAAATAAATAAATAAACATTTTAAAAAATAACACTTTGAGTCACTTATTTTGATGTTATAAATTCACCTATCTCTGAGTTACTATTTTTTATTCCTCAACTCTGTATTTTGAAAAGATTATTCTCTTATGATCCATACCATCGAAAAAAATTGAAATAACCTGATTTGTTAATGTGAATTATAACTGGCATCAGTAGTCATATCTTTTCCATAGTTAAAGGTAAAAAGCCTTACTAAAAAACTTGGAACCATTAAGACTTTAATTAGAGTATTACAAGGAAGTAGATAGTAGACTGAGTGTAGAATCAATCTCAGAGTTCACTTTTTTCCAAGATTTTATACTTTATTGGATCAATTTAAATTAAAATATTGAGCATAAACAATAGACTATCAAAGAATACCTAGGAAAATAAGAACTATGGCAATAGAAATAATAGTCTGTAGTAACTGCCAAATAAAAGCTTCTTAAAGTGTATGAGGTAGATATTATTAGTAGCATTTAATAAGGAGAAAACTAAACCTCAAAGAGATTGAATAATTTTTACATACTCACACATCTAATAATTAACTGGTAGAGTCAGGACCTAAATCCAGGTCTGTCTGGTTTTAACCCCCTTGAAACTCAGATCATCATGTGTAAGGATTCATTTGAAAGGGGCAGTGTAACAAGAATTTGGTTTGTACTAGGGCAAAGAATAAAGAAAAATCACATTATTAGGAAAAAATTATATTTGGATTTTTCAAGAGCATAAAATAATACATTATAGAGTATATAGGTTATTAATATAAACTCAATAGCAAAATTTTATATAAGCTATTCTATTCCCTTTTGATATCCATAGAATTAATGATGAAAATCAAACCCAGATCCAGTGTAAAGAAATATGTTGACACTTGGGAAGAAATGTTCTTTATTGTTTTTGAAGTTTATCATTTTTTAAAGTAAGTAAACAGTGCTATGGTAAAAATTCTGCACTTAGGTAAATCTATGTTTGTGTCGTTGTTTCTAGTATTTCCTTTAATAGTCATTTGTATTTACTAAAGTTCTCTCTCTTTTTTTTAATTCTAGCCAGAATGTTAAAGTTGAAAAAGTGTATTCCAGGGGACTGGTGTGTGGTGGGAGTAGTGGGAATTAGATTGACAGATCCCAAAAGCTAAGTAAAATCTATTTAAAATAGTCAGAAACATAAAGTCTTGTCTTTAATCTCCAGGAGTAAGAGGTGGGCAAAAAATCAGCCAAATTGTGTCTCCTACTGCCAATAAGAGAGTTGGAAAGGAGAATGTGGAGGCATAAAAGTTTGCCTGTCAATAACTAATTAGTAAGATGCATACAAAGGCAACCGCAGAAATGGATTATCGCTCTTACCAAAAACATGCTCTTTAAATATTATAAATTAGGAGCCCCTCGTTGGCTTAGTTGCTAGAGTCAAGTACTCTTGATCTCAGGATTGTGAGTTCGAGTCCTATCTTGGGCACAGAGATTACTTAAAAAATAAATGAATAAAATATTATAAATTAAAGATCCCATTCACAGTAGCAGCAAGAACTGTAAAATATTGAGGAGAAAATAAAATAAGAAATGAATAAAATCCATGTAAAAAATAAAACTTTTACAAATATATTCACCCAACTGAATTGGAGACATATCATTGTCCTAAATAGGAAATCTCAAAAAAGCAAAGCAATTCAAATCCAAATCCCCTCGGAAGTAAAAAAAAAAAAAATCACCATAAAAATTACACAGAAGAAAAAATTTATAAACATAATTAACTTTTGAAACACCTGCTGGCTCAGTTGGTAAAGCATGGAACTGTTAATCTCAAGGTCATGAGTTCAAGCCCCATGTTGAGTTTAGAGCTTACTTAAGCAAACAAACAACATTATTAGTTTTCAAAAAGAATAGCAATGGGGGTGCCCACGTGGCTCAAAACATTCTATACCGCTAGAATAAAACAGTAAGATATTGATTAGTCTTAGACTAAATAAACAGATCAAGGAAAAGAACAGAGTTTAGCACAAAAATTCTGAAGGAAATTTCTACAATTCTGAGGGTTCCTCAGAGATTCCCCAACAGGATTAAGCCTCAATTGCCCACAGTAGTATCTCATTTTTATTGGTTTTCTTCTCTTTTCCATGTCATTTTTCTTCCCTCCTTTACCTCCCTATTAAAATACCTATTGTGATATGGTGAACTATATATTTGGTATTCATCCCTAATCCTGGCACAAAGTCCTAAATCCTTGGACTTTCCTAAGTGATAAGACAGATAAAGGTGTCATCTGTTATTCATAACAAGCCCTTTTTAACCACACTTGAGTTTATGTTAATTAGGTGATTTTTGGAAAATGCCTAGATGACCACAGGATGGGGTGTAGTTGCCAGAGGAACCAACCATATGATCAGAGGATTAGAACTTTCAGCCTGATCTCTCAACCTCTGGGGAGGTGCTAGGGGCTGGAAATCAAATTAATCACCAATGGCATATGACTTAATCAATCATACATTTGTAATGAAGCCTCCATGAAATCCCTAAAGGACCTGGTTCACAAAGCATCTGGGTTGGTTAACAAAGGAAATGCTGGGACAGTGGTGTGCCTTGAAAGGACATGGAAGCTACACACCCTTTCCCTCATCCGATGTCCTGTACATCTCTTCCACCTACCTGCTTCTGAGCTGTATCCTTTGTAATGAACTGATAATCTAATAAGTACACTGTTTTCTTGAGTTCTGTGAGCCATTCTAGGAGATTATCAAACCTGATGAGGGGGTTATGGGAACCTCTGATTTATGGTCAGTCATCCATCCAGTCAGAAGCCCAGGAAACAACCTAGACTTGTGATTGGACTCTGAAGTGGGGCAGCAATCTTGTGAGATGGAGCCCATAACTTGTAGGATCTGATATTGTCTCCAGGTAGTGTCAGAACTGAACTGAACTATAGGACACCCACCTGGTGTTCACAGAGAACTGAAGAATTGCTCAGCATGGGAAAACCCCACACACACTTCAAGCACAAAAGTATTCAGTGAACCCTGGGTAAGGAAAACAAGGAGCTTTCTCAGTATACCTATACTCAAGTTATTTTTGGAGTTGGTTTTTGGAGAAACCCAAATAAAGATAAGAGATGCCTAAGTGTTTATTCCCATGCTATTATATGTTAATTTTTCACAATGACAACATATTCATGTAGGACTCATGTCATTCAAAAATATATTAGCTTGGCCAAATCACACTTATAAATTTGGAATGCTGTTTAGAGTTTTACATATTATTTTACTAAGGGAAGACCTTGTGAATGGTAACCAATGTCTTCATACCCATCTGAATCTCTCAAAATTTAGAACAAGAGTCCTACAAATATTTCTAGCTCATTCAACTCCTGACCTTCCACATTTAGAGCTTAATAATGTAGAATCACAGAAAAAGATTTCTGAAGTGGAATTGTATATATTTATAGGTCTATAAAAATCTGCCAATTAAAAATCTGCTATCCCTGGGGCACCTGGGTGCTCAGTTGGTTAAGCATCTGACTTCAGGTCACGATCTTGCGGTCTGTGAGTTCCAGCCCTGCATAAGGTTCTGTGCTGACAGCTCAGAGCCTGGAGCCTGCTTTGGATTCTGTGTCTCCCTCCTCTCTGCCCCTACCCACTCACACTCTGTCTATCTCTGTCTCTCAAAAATAAATAAATGTTAAAAACAATTTAAAAATCTGCTATTCCTCACAATAAACCGTTAATGGGATTTATTTATTTTTTATCTTAAAATTTTTAAAATCTCATGTACTACAATGCTGTAACTAAAAAACATTTACAAACTTTACCTCTTAAGAACACATGAGTGTTAATCACTAAAAGAATATGGGTAAGTGTACAGAGCTGGGTATGTAATCCAGCATATGACCAGAGCACAATCTCAACAGCTGGCTGAGCTCAAGAAATACCATTAGTTTCTATTCTAAACTGAGAAATGTGTTTCAAATGAGAAGCAGGACATTGAGTGCCTAGTCTAAAAAGGAAAAGAAGCTTAGGAACGGAAAGAGGGTGGTCGAAAAGGGATATGGCACCATGAAGAAAAGCTGGATAGAAGCGAAACTCGAGGTGTTACGCGGTCAATTACTTGAGACACTAGTGTAGTCCGTGTGCTTGGATAAACCACACAAACCCCAGTGCGTCAGCAAATGGATAACTTTTACTCTAGTTGATGCTGATGGGAAACTAGAAAAGAGAGATTGATTAAATGATATGCAATACAACCATAGAAAAGTGGAACTATGAGTAACAGAAGAAGGGTTTCCGTAAACACTCATGTTCAGAAACTGACTATTCATCAAACTTCATAGATCCTTCTAAAACTACCATGATAGGGGGAAAAAAAAAAGGTGCCTAAAAGGGGCTGCACCAGGCATTGTTCTATAATTGAAGAATTATTTAGCCTGGATCTGTTCAGTAGCAAAAATGAATAAACGTAGCCATAATGATGGAAAACCATACAGACATGTCATAACCAATGTCTTCATAGCCTTCTAAATCTTAGTGGGGTGGAAGCAGTAATTAAGGCCGAAACTACATAGTATGCTAGAACTATGTGTGATTCCTTCATTAGAGTGAGCTCCATTATTCTCAATTATATCTTTAGAGCAACCCAAATCAAAATTGCTCCTTTGATTAGTAATGGTAGACATCTGACACACCAGGAATCAACAGACAATTAGTAGCCAAGATTCTAGTGCTCAGGATACTAGATACCTATACTTGGTAGGTAGCATAATATATAAAAGGCCCCTAAACTGGGAATTTAGATCATGTGCTAAAAGTAAACAAAAGTTGGGGCACCTGGGTGTCTCAGCCCGTTAAGCGTCCAACTTCAGCTCAGGTCATGATCTCATGGTTTGTGGGTTCCAGCCCCACGTAGGGCTCTGTGCTGACAGTTAGCTCAGAGCCTGGAGCCTGTTTCAGATTCTGTATCTCCTGTCTCTCTGACCCTCCCCTGCTCACGCTGTCTCTCTCTCTCAGAAATTAAAAAAAATTTTAAAAATTAAAAATAAATAAAAGAAAACAAAAGTTTGGAATAGGGAGGAAGGACTCTGAATCCATCTGTTCAGGTTTAGCTGTGTCATATGTCTCTTAGTTCAGAATAATAAGGAAAGACTACTTTATCAAAAAATTTAGAAATAATCCTTCTGCTTATATACATATTTAGAATGATGTGACTTGAAACATGCACGAAAGCCTAGTATAATGTACCCTGGCACCTTTCAAGAGACCTCTTGAAGGAGCATTGAGTCAGCAACTTCAGGTCAAAAGCCAGATGACGTGAAACCCAAAAGAAAGATCTTTGGAGCCTAGCTAGTTTCTTAAAGATCTATGGCTGTATAACAAGTTTAATAGCTCAAAATGACCACCATTTTATTTGCTCATAATTCTGTGGGTCAGAAATTTGAGGTGGGCTCAGCGGTTCTTCTGATGATCTCACTCAACCTGCTGATGGTCACTCATTGCATTCTGAGGCCATTAGGAATGCATGATCAAAGCTGGCCTTACTCAAAAGTCTGGTGGTTGGTAATGCTTTGGCTGGACCATGGTCTCCATGTGGTTTCTTACCCTTCCAGAGACTCGCTTTTTCACACAGATGGCAGTGTCCCGAGAGGACAAGAGCAGACTCTCTTAAAGCCTGTACTCACACTCACAGGCCCCACAATGTCACTTCACCTGCATTCTATGGGTAAAGCAAGTCACAAGACCAGCTCAGATTCAAGGGTGTGGAGAAAGGATTTTATGTCTTGATGAGAGAAGTAGCAAAGCCACTGCTATAAAGAAACACTTGTATCCAGATGGGAAGAATCATTGCAGATGTCTTTATAAACAGTTACTGCAGCTAGAAAAATGCCTTTCTCCTTTAGGAGCTGGGACAGAAGCCGAAAAGTCCACGCCACCCAGTATATTTACAGTGGGATCTTAGAAGCGGACTGGACCACTGGGTGTCTAAATAGTAAAAGAAATAGGGGAAACATTGAGACAAATTGCAGCTCTTTTTAGTCGCCAAAATATTGCCAATCTTTAAATAGTCTAGGCATCTATAGTTAACAATCAGATCACTTCCCAAATATTTACTTTATCTGAAATGCTTTTCTGCTAGATCTTCACATGGCTGAACTCTTCACATTATTTGAGAATAAGCTCAAATTTGCCTCCTCAGGCAACCACCCTAAGTAAAGTTAACCTCCCTCATTTCACCTTCACATTTTCTCCAGAGCGGTATCACTATCTGAAATTACTTTAATATATGTTTACTTGTTTATCATCCATTTCCCACACTAGAATATAAGCTCCATGAGATTTGAGATTCTTATAATTTGTTTAGCAGAGTCATAACAGCAACTGATGAGTGCTTGAAAAGGCAGTAGGGGAGGACAAGATTTTGATTATTTTCCCACTAATATCTCAAGTTTGGCCCAAGTCTTAATCTCTGCTATAAAGCACAAAATAGATGATACTATCTCATCATCCCTGGTCTTGGAGTGTACTAAGCTTTTCTTTACAAGTATGCCTGATTGGACCTCCCATTTACGCTACAGATTCTAATCTTTGGAATGCATCTAATTAACCTCAATTTCTTTCATTTGTAAACATGAGAAAATATAAACCTTGCTTATTATATATAAACTAAATGAGGTTCCACTTATAAAATGTATAATACAGTGCCTGGTATAGAATAAATACTTAATAAATGGTAGTTACTGTTATTATTATCCACAGTTCAGTTGTGAATAATGGCTCGCCTACATCTCCAGCCCAATCAATGTTCTATTCATTTTTTGGTTTTATTTATTTTTTTTTAATTTTCAAAAAATATTTATTTATTTTTGAGAGAAAGAGAGAGAGAGGTCACAAGTGGGGGAGGGGCAGAGAGAGAGGGAGACACAGAATCCCAAGCAGGGTCCAGGCTCTTAGCTGTCAGCACAGAGCCCAACACGGGGCTCTAACTTACAAGCTGTGAGATCATGACCTGAACCGAAGTCAGATGCTTAACCAATTTAGACACCCAGATGCCCCCATTTTTTTTGGTTTTAAATTACCAATTCCTGTTTTCTAGTTCTGGAGGATTCCCTAACTCCTCAGAAAGTCCTAGAAGAAGTCTGATCATTGATTTTACAATTTTATTATGTCCAAAAAGAAATACAACACTACTAGCGTTCACAGAGTCAGAACAGCTGACTAAGAGTATCAGCTAAGATGTTCCATTACAGATGGCCACTGGTGATTTCTTCCTCTCCTGGTATTCTAACCATCCCTCTCCCCCTTTACCAAACCCAGGGGCTCCTTCACCTTGACTTACATTGCTCATCCAGGGGGCAATCTCTTCACTTTCTCTATTCCTTACAATGCAATATTACAGCAGTGAGTTACTGCCATTAGTAATGACTTTTTGAAGACTTCCCATGCCCTGGACATTTTATGATCTTACTGTTATTAATGTTATTGTAATGATTTTGTCACATTTTATAGTCACAGCGTGAAATCCTTTTCATTAAGTTACAATGGCATTAATGTAACAGCTGAACCATTCTGAATCTGAAAAGCCTGCTGTGTTTATCCTGAAAGAGTGTTTTCCTTAGAAATAAGAATATTGGCTTGCTCAAATCACAGGCTCCTTCTCATCCTTGTGTTAAATTCTTCCTGTTTATTTTTCTTGATATGTTAGGTACCATTCATTCCACTGGTGAGGATACCATGTGACTATATTCTTGTCACCTTCTTCACCATTGATTGGTCCCTTCAAAACCTCTAAAGCATTATCTTGAACCCATTGAGCCATTTCACTACTTTCATGTCTAATCATGATTTTTCTTTACATTTCTCAACTATTCTCAGACAGTCCCTTTTTCTTCTTTATTCATCCCTGTAAGGGAGCAATTAATGAACAATTAGGTTCCATTATGGAACTTAGCTGACATAAACAGCTAGTGGTAGGTTTAATGACATAAATCCAGTCTTCTTGATTCTCCACACAAGACTCAACAAACCACCCTAAGGAAGAAAGATGTGACCTTTTTGGCTATTTCAGAGGAAAGCTCCACTAAACTAAGAAAAATGAGGTCTAGTTGTTACAAAGTACATTTTTTATTATTCTTTTTCCTCTTTGTAAAAAATCTGACATAGGGATTTGGTGGTATATGTAATGATGATGTACCACAATGGTCAATAAGAGACTCCTATCAATGATATCACAGTTTTTAAAACTGCAGAAATTATGTGACTTTGGTGCCTAATGCAAAACGCGATCTGCTCTGAAACTTGGGACTTTTTTTTTTTTTTTGCCCCTAGCAAAGTGTCATCCTCAAGGCACATGAGCTCCTAGAAAGAGGTCACTCTGTCAGTTTCAAGGACTTATCAATGGGCTGTAGGCAGTAAGGGAGTTTAATTTTTCATTTGCTTTAGTTTCCCACATCACCATGGCAAGCACTTAGACCCTTTTCCTTTGTTCTTGGGCAGCCAGGAGTGTCAGAGGAATATCACACATATTCCACTTTGGTGAGGGGGTCGGAGAGGGCAGGTGCTATTAGCCTATACTTTGTCCTATACAAAAGTTTTTAAAACTCAGGAGTATTTAAAGCTATTTGACATGCCTCTCATTGGAATTCTTTTTGGTCTAATACAGGCATGAGGGGCAGCGTCTAAGTTTCTTTTTAGTTCAGATATAGGATTATTTTCCAACTGGCCATGTCTTAGGCAAGAAAAACACCATTTTTAGTGACAAATTCTTAAAAAGAATAAAAAAAATGAAATTGGCTAGAGACTTATGTGAGGGATGCAAAAAGATTTCTAAAACAGCTTCATTTGTTCAGTTGAGCATTTTGCTGGCTTTGCACAGGCCAAGAGTTATCTCAATCTGACTTTGACAGTAGGAGACACAGAGAGCTAAATGATTCTCCACTAAAGAGTGGGAGGAACTGAAGTTTTGTTTCTCAGAGGAGAGGACAGAAAACTAAGAAAAGTAAGAAAAGTACCAGAGGCTGACATCAAGTTGAGTCAGAGTGATATATAAATTTTTGCATATTACCACCTTCAGCAAAGTCATCTCTACATATATATGCGTCTGTGGATGTTTTTAGTGGCTACTGGGATGAAGACCAAAATCTACAACTGGGTTAACATGATATGAAACAGGCAACATGAGCAGAAACCAGCATGATCTATAAACTAGACTGAGCAAATGGGAGTAAGAGCTCCAAGCCAGATATGGTTAGACATCACAAGACTTCAGGGAATACAGATAAATCTTGAGGAAAATTTTGAACATCTACAATCCACAGGATGATGATGATGGAAAGTCAATCTCATCCATGTCTTAGGTGGCCCTAGAGAACAAAGGTAGTATCTGAGTTAACAAAAGTTCTGTTTAACAATTTCATTCTAGAAAAAATATTAAGTTTTGCTTATAATCTGAATTATTCTTAAATTGAGTTCCAAAAATAATAAGTTCCACACACATAAGAAAATATCAATAAAGCATTAACCCACCTTCTTTTATCTTTTTATCCTTGAAGTTAAACAGCTCTTGGAAGACATTTAAAGAAAGTATGTCCAAGAAAACTTCAAAATACTAAGGATTTAAGCATATTAATGGATAATTTTATCAGTTACATCAGAAACTTCACCATGCCCTGGCAATCCTTTGACTTGTTTCTGGCAAGTTTATATTTTCACTCCTTATAGCTATTTCCAAATTTTCATTGCTCCTTTCAAGTCTCTATCTTGGCTCCCTACTATTTAAACTTACTTTCTGCAGATGATTTTGCTTCCTGATTAATAAACTTGAAGCCATCAGATATTGTTTCCCTAAATGTTTTGCCCACCGCTGCACATATACCTGTATCTACAAAGATCTAATTTAATCTCAGAGGAGCCCACTCTCCTATTCCAGACCTTACTGACTTTTCTCTTTTGACTACATACAAACTTCCATTCTCTACTAAAAACATGTTCTCAGACTATATTCATTTTTTTCATACAAAAAAGTAAACTCCTTTAACTCATATTTCCTCAAATCCCATCCATTATCTATTTTCCCATCTCATGAAAACTTCTGGTGAATATAGTCTTTATTTTCTCACAGCACTTATTCTCAATCCAACAAATTTCCTTAGCAACTACTATGTATCAGGCACTGTGCTATGTGCAACAATTACAGAATTTCTCTACCCTCCCCGCTCCACTGAAGCTGTACCAGACTGCCAAGACCTCCTCATTGCCAAATGCAAGGGATATGTTTCTTGACCTCTCTAAAACAGCTGATAATCTGATAATTGTTCATTCTTAAACTTCTTAAAAGTATTAAAGTGTGACAACTCATTCTCCTCTTTTACTTCTTTGACAGTTTCTTTTTTCATATATCATTAGTGGAAAAATCTACAGAGAAGGGTAAAGTAAAACTTAGTGTGGGAGAAAATTATTCTGCCAAATTCTCCCTTAGCAAAAAGTGGTAGTACCCCAATCCATGTGTGATATGATCCTAATCCATGTTGCAGTCTGTTAGGGACACAAACTCAGACTCAGAAAATACATTTATTTGAGAGCAGGGTCTTCGATGTCTTCATTATGTTATTCTCAGTGCTTAGAAGAGTTTCCAAGTGAACCACCCAAGTGGTTCATATTATATTATGTTTTTATAATTTTTAATTATATTATATTTTTATTTTAATCCATTCAGTCACTCTATGTCTTCTAATTAGAGAATTTAGTTTATTTACATTTTAAGTTATTACCAATAAGTATGCTTGTTACTATTCTGTCAATTGATTTTAAGCTGTTTTGTAGTTCCTCTCTGTTTTCTTTTTTCCTCTTGCTCTCTTCCTTTGTAAATTGATGGGTTTCTTTAGTGGTACGCTCATATTCTTTTCTCTTTATCTTTTGTGTATTTACTATATGTTTTTTGCTTTGTGGTTGCCATGAGGTTACATATAACAACTTATAACAGTCTATTTTGAGTTGATAAAAATTTAAGTTTGACCTATTCTAAAGCTGAACATTTTTACTCTCCACATACACGTTTTATATTTTTGATGTCACATTCTACATCTCTTAATCTTGTGTATTTCTTAACTAATTATTTTCATCATAGCTATTTTTATTACTTTTGTCTCATAATATTTATACTAGCTTTATAAGTAATCCAATGCCTTTACTATATATTTACTGCATAGTACATATATATATATATATAGTATATAAAGTGTACATACAATGTATGTATAAATGCATTTTTGACTTATAATATTTTCAATTTATAATGGGATATAACCCTACTGTAAGTTGAGGAAGATCTGTAATGTGTCTCAGTGCAGATCTCTGAGTTCATGTTTATTTAGAACTTTTGGGGCTTCCTGGACCTGGATATCTGTTTCCTTCCCCAAGTTAGGGAAATTTTCAGTCATTATGTCTTTAAATGAGACTCCTGCCCCTTCTCTCTCTCTCTTCTCCTTCTGGAAGTCCTGTAATGCAACTGTTAGTCTGTTTACTGTTGTCCCACCAGTCCCTTAAACTATCTTCATTTTTTCATTCTTTTTATTTTTTGCTGCTCTGATTGGGTGAGTTCCACTGTTCTGTCTTCTTCAAGTTGACAAATCCTTTCTTCTTCTCCGTCTAGTTTGTTCCCCTGTAGTGTACTTTTTAGTTCAGTTATTATATTCTTCAGCTTTGTAACTTCTATTTGGTACCATCTCTTTATTGAAATTTTCATTGTGTTCATCCATTCTTCTCCCAATTCAATAAGTACCTTAATGACCATTACTTTGAACTCTTTATCAGGTAAGTTACGACAATCCTTCCAAAGACTTCAGAGGGCAAGCACAATTTTCATGCTCATTCTTTGTAAAGCTTCAGAATGTCAGTCTTTTGGGAAGAGTTGTACATGCATCTGGTGCCTGGTTTTTGCAGCTGATATCCAGGGGATGCTTTTGATTGCCTGGCTTTGGTGGCCAGCAGGGTTTACACCCTTGGGTCACACAGGATTGTAGCAAAATAAGGATAGTTCTTGGCAGGCTTCCACTCCTAGGGCACTACACAGACAGTAGAGTGAGGCACACTCCCCAGTCTTTCTGTGAAGGATGGCACTTTGCTTGTCCTGGAGCTTTGGACTGAGGAGGAGTCTTCAGGTTTGGCACACACTTAGTGGTCTACAGAGCTGCTCTCAAGGAACATGAGTTGTGGATGCCATCTTGGCACTTTTCCTCTGTCTTCCTCTATCTTGCCAGTATCTCTCAGAAACAAGTTTATATACTCATCTGAAGCCCCAAGTTTTGTGACTGCCACCCAAAGGATACTTTCAGATCATCTGGTTCTCATTAGGGAGCCAGATGGGGCTCACACTTGTGGCCACCCAGGACCATATATATTTGTACACTTTCAAAAGCTGCTATCTGAGGGCCTGGCTTCCAGTCAGCTTAAATCTAGGTGCTGAGGTCCTTTCGTTGGTTTTTCGTTTTTATTTTGAGTTTTGTTTTGTTTTTATTTTGAGTTACTCCTTATAATCTCTACACCCAATGTGGGGCTTAAAAACTCACAATGCTGAGATCAAGAATCACATGTTTTACTAACTAAGCCAGCCAATTGCCTCAATTAAGTTACTCCTTGGAGGAAAAGAATCATAATATTCTCTGTGATTATATGTTAACAGTCATAATCCAGTCAGAACTACAGCATAGTAAAAAGGCCCAGCTGGAAAAACTTGCAACATTCACTCCGTTCATACTATCCCATTCAACCCTACTTTTGGAATTATGTCGATTGATAAGTTCAGGCCACTTCCAGGGTTATCATCAATTTATGTGTCTGATCTTTTCTTATAATTAGATTCAAGTTGTACATTTCTGGCAGGAATACCACAGAACTGGTATAAATGCAGAGAGTGGTATTTAAAATCAAAACCTGGTGTAGATGTGCTCATTGCTACCAGCACTCATTGCTTTCAAAGACACACAGTGGAAAAGATTACTAGAATGAGTTCTTCCAGTAATAACAGAGTAACATGTATTACACTAACCCTCTTTCAAATTATAACTCTAAAATCTGGAAATTTAAAAACATTTTTTTAAGAAATAGAAGCCCCTGGGGAACAATGAAAAGGAGACAAGAACTAAAGGAATGCTGACCCTTGAAATTAGAGAAATGCACTGTGTGGCTTTTTGCCTGAGGGAAATTCCCAGTCTGTGGAACACCAGGTAGCTAGAAGTCAAGTAGAAAGCTGCAGTCTTAGTGGTACAGGGAATCCTAAGACAAATATAGAGCTGAAACAATGGCTAGAAGTAAAGGGAGAACCCTAAGAATAAAAGAGTCTGAAAATCTGCATAAAAATTCCATCCAACTCTCTGGATGATCCCAGAACTACACTCGTTTAATGGGAAACCCTAAAGCACCCAGTAGAAAACAACAGCTGAAGGCCTAAAAGAATTTTTATATCCAGCTGCTGTCCATCTAAGGGAGACAGAGTTCTGAGTTTGTATTTAGTCAAGTTAACTACTGCTAAGAAAACTAACGTTCTTCAGAGGATAAAAGCAAAATCTAGTGTCTCTACAATATTCAGTATTCCTATAATGCCCAATATATAATTAAAAAATTATTAACATATAAAGAAACAGAAAAATATGGTCTATAGACATATTGAAAAAATGATGAATAGAAACCAAGCCTGACTGGACTAAATGTTGGAATTAGTAAATAAAGATTTTGAAACAGCTATTAAAATTTAGTCATAGTGAATTAACTAAAGGACAGAGTAGGTACAGGGATGAAAATCACTTTTAGAAAAAGATCCAAATGGAAAGTTTTGATCTAGAAAAGATAATATAGATTAGATGAAAAATTCACTGACTAGGATTTACAACAAATTCTAAATGGCATAAGAGATGACATTTTAAAGTGCTGAAATAAAATTTTAGCCATTATTTCTATATCTAATTACAGCACCCTCTAAAAATGAAGACCAAAATACAAGACAATTTCAGATAAAACTAACAGAGGAAAGGGTAAGTGAAGTGAAGGAATCAATTAACTAAAATTTCAATAGAAATCACCCAATCTAAATAAGAGAAAGGGGAAAAAGTGAAGAAAATAAGTAGATCCTTAGTAGAACTATGAGAAAATGTTAAGTGATCTAACATACATACAATTAGAGTCATAGGAGGAGAAGGAAGAGAGTAAATAGAGGAAGAAAAATTATGAATACATAACAGGTGAAAATGTCCCAAGAACATATGAAGTACATCATGCCAACATAGGAAAAAAACAAAGAAAATTGTTAAAAAACAGATTTAAAGAGAAAATCTTTAAAAAGCAAGTAATAAAAAGACATGTAAAATATAGCAGAAAAATGAAATAAGTGATAGATGATTTTTCATTACAAACTATGGCAGGATTAAAAAATCAACGTACAGAAATCTTTTGCATTCTTATACACTAACATTGAAGCAGCAGAAAGGGAAATTAAGAAAATTCCATATACAATTGTACCAAAAACAGTAAAATATCCAGGAATAAACTTAACCAAAGAGGTGAAAGACCTGCACTCTGAAAACTATAAAACACTGATGAAAGAAATTCAAGATGATACAAAGAAATGGAAAGACAATCCATGTTCATGGGTTGGAAGAACAAATAATGTTAAAATGTCTATACTACCCAAAGTAATCTACTGATTTAATGCAATCCCATTAAAATACCAATAGCATTTTTCACAGAGCAAGAACAAATAATCCTAAAATTTGTAAGAAACTACAAAAGACCTTGAATAGCCAAAGGAGCCTTCAAAAAGAAAAAGAAAACTAGAGGCATCACAATTCCAGATTTCAAGTTATACAAAGCAGTAGCAATTAGAATAGTAAAATACTGGCATAAAAATAGGCACATAGATCAATATAATAGAATATAAAACCCAGAAATAAACACACAATTATATGGCCAAAGAAGAATGCATATACAATAGGAAAAAGACAGTCTCTTCAATAAATGGTGTTGGAAAACTGGAAAGCAACATGCAGAAGAATAAAACTGGATCACTTTCTTTCACCATACACCAAAACGAACTCAGAATGGGTTAAGGACTTAAATGTGAGATCTAAAACCATAAAAATCCTTGAAGAGAACATAGGCAGTAACTTCTTTAACATTGGCCATAGCAACATTTTTCTAGATATGTCTTCTGAGGCAAAAGAAATAAGCAACGTACCCAATGGGAGAAGATATTTGCAAATGACATATCTAATAAAGGGTTAGTATCCAAAATACCTAAAGAAATTATGGATTACCTGGGTGGCTCAGTCCAACTTTGGCTCAGGTTGTGATCTTGTGGTTTGTGGGTTTGAGCCCCATAGAGCGCAGAGCCCTCTTTGCATACTCCGTCTCCTTCTCTCTATGTCCTTCCCTCACTCATGCACTCATGCACACACACTCTCTCTCTGTCTCTCTCAAAAATAAACATTAAAAAAAAAGAACTTATGCAACTTAACACCCCCAAAACAAATAATCAAAAATGGGCAGAAAATATGAACAGACATTTCTCCAAAGAATGTATCCAAATGACCCACTAACACATGAAAAGATATTCAACATCACTATCATCAGAGAAATACAAATCAAAACTACAATAGTATATCACCTCACACCTGTCAGAATTGCTAAAATCAAAAACAGAAGAAACAACAAGTGTTGATGAGGATGTGGAGAAAAAGGAACCCTCTTGCGCTGCTGGGAATGCAAAGTGGAGCAACCACTGTGGAAGGCAGTGTAGAGGTTCTCAAAAACTAAAAATAGAATTACTCTACAATCCAGTAATTGCACTAGTGGGTATTTATCCCCAAAATACAAAAACACTAACTCAAAGGGATACATGCACCCGTATGTTTATTGCAGCATTATTTACAATAGCCATACTATAGGAAAAGAATGAAATTTTGCCATTTGCAACAACATGGATAGAGCTAGAGAATATAATACCAAGTGACGTAAATCGGTCAGAGAAAAACAAATACCCTATGCTTTCACTCATATGTGGAATTTAAGAAACAAAAGAAACAGACAAGAAGAGAGAGAGAGACAAATCAAGGAACAGACTCTCAGTTAAAGAGAACAAATTGATGGTTACCAGAGGCGAGGTGGGTGGAGGGATGGTGAAATAGGTGATAGGGTTGAAACAGTACACTTATGATGAAAAATAAAATAAAATAAAAATAAAATAAAATAAAACGATGGACACCAGAAGTTTCTTCCTCACTTTATAGTCCCATTTCTTAAGAACACAGGTCATAATATCCCAGAATTATTCATTTGTCTCATCCCACATACATACATAGTAGTCTCAAAATAACAATACTAATACCAATTAGAATTAGTACAGTTAGAAAGGTTTGTGCTGTGCCGATTTTCCTCACATTTTATGACTATGCTCTAGAATGCAATAGATTATACAATATAGATATTTTGGACCACATAAGCTTTACATATTGGATCTTCTATACCTATCTTTAATATTTGTCTTTTTTTCTAATTTTTTTTCTTTTTTCATTTCTTCTTCCTTTCCAAAATTTCCATCCTTTTTGTTTTCTTTCTGTTAAAAATTTGGTATGTTTATTAATTCTTATGCTCCTTTTAAGTTGTCTTTATTTCTAAAATTATATTTTCTTTTGTTTTTAATTCGTCTTGAGAATCTCATTTCATTCTGAGATTTTCTGATTGTGGTTTATGTTGTTTATTCATGCCTTGGATCATTTTCTAAATGTATTTGAGCCTGTTTTGAAATAGAATATTACAGTTTTGATCTGATTTTTCTATGTGTTTTTCATGATTTCATTTTCTATAAAAAAGTTATCTGGTTCTTATTCTTCTTTATCTCACAGTAACTCTATCAGGGATTTAACTGTAATTGTATTCTATTCAATTTTATACGAATTTAATTTTCTCGAACTTTAAGGAGGGTTGTTGGAGATAGCTTGTCTAACTACATAAAGCTCTTTTTGTTGTTTTTTCATGGAGGGTTTCAAATATTGAAGGTTTACTTCTAAGATTTTCTGGCTCTCTCCCCTTCCCATTATTTTCTGAATCTTGCCATTTTAAAGTCTCTTTTGCCACTATTCTCAAAATATATGTTACTCTCAGAAGTGTCTCTTTCAGTGTACACTTTTAATTAAATAAATACATAAGTAAATAAACAAAACAAAACGAAACGAAACGAAATGAAATGAAATGAAATAAAACAAAACTATGGAAACCAGAAGTGTGTGGCCCAGTCTTGCAAGAAAATTCTCGTGAATCAGTTTTGAGAACTAGAGATAGACTGTTCAGCAGTCCTTACGTTACACCTCATCATCTACTGGAAAGGGCAAAACTCATCCCAGTTGCTGCTGCTCTTCTCAGATTGATCCACCACAATTTGCAGGAATACCTGTTGGCCATTTGGGTATCATGCTGTTCTTGGCTCTGTCACATGTCTTATCACTTCCCCCAGGTTTCTTCCACTAAGGCTGTGATAACACACAGGCCTATAGGTATTGGTGTTTGGAGGTTTGGGGGATGTCTTATCGTCTAGTTCTGTGATAAGTGCCTTCCAATGGTTTTGCTATCTAGTTGTTTGCACTACTTTTGGGTAAGGATTTGAAAAAATGCTGCCACCTTCTTCCCTGAAATTTGAATCTTGAATATACTAAGGTACTAAAAATAGTTGAAATTCATTCATCTCTGTGGAGATATCTTAGCTAAAATGTTCCTGATAAAACTGTCCTCTAGAGTTCTTATTAATTAATGCTCCAGAGTTGTCTTGGTTCTCAATATCCTTCAGACAAATACACTTTTCCTGAAGTTAGCCAATGTTTCTTTTGTTGGAAAACAAAGTACCCCAACTGCAATGAAAATGTAAAAATCAATAGTAAAACTTTTTTTAGTGGGTTCTACACCCAGTGTGGGGCTTGAAATCAGTGCCCCAAGATCATGAGTCCATTCTCTACTCTACCCACTGAGCCAGGTCTCATATGTAAAGAACTTGGAAGTTGTCACTGCCATCTTTACAAAAAGAAAAATCTGGACTAACTGGAAAGTCAGTGACTTTTCCTGGGTCCATGTGAGAAATGGTGCCTTATTGCAAACAAGTACCCTGAAATATGGAAAGGCAGGTATAAGAGACAAAGAGCAATCAAGATCTGCCTACCTGGAGCAGAAGCCGCTGGGGACATAAACTGGTATGAACACTTAAAAAGCAATTCTGACTAAAGTGAGAGTGAAAAACCCCTAGGGCCATAAAAACTTTCCAAACTGAAAAGCAAACAGTAAAAAGAATAAAAGAAACAGAACATCTAAGAACTGAAGACAATAGCAAGAGGTCTCATATTTGTATAATTATAACACTGGAAGGAAAAGAAAGAGTAAACAGAGCATGAGAAATATTTAAAGCAATAATAACCAATAAATTAATGACAGATACTAAACAACAAATCCAGTAAGCTCAGAGAACAATAAGCAGTAGTGATACAAAAATAAAAACAAAAACCCCCACACCTAGGCATTTCATATTTAAATTTCAGAATACAAAGGCAAAGAGAAAAATCTTGAAAGAAGCCAGAGGGGGAGAAAACACCTTACCTGTGGAGGAATTTCAGCAGGCTTCTTAATTAGAAACTATCCAAGCAAGAAGAGAGTAGAGTGATATATTTAAAGCATTGAAAGAAAAATGAAATCAACCTAGGGGTACCTGGGTGGCTCAGTCATTTAAGCTTCTGACTTTGGCTGAGGTCATGATCTTGTGGTTCGTGGGTTCAAGCCCTGCATCGGACTCTGCACTCGCAGTGCAGAGCCTGCTTGGGATGCTGTATCTCTCCCTTTCACTCAGCCCCCTACCCCGACTTGTGCTCTCTCTCTCAAAAATAAATAAATAAACTTTTTTAAAAAATCAACCTAGAATTCTATACATAGTGAAATTATCCTTCAAAAGTGAAAGAGAAATAAAAATATCATCAGTATGCAATATGGTGGATTAGATAGCTTAAAACCCTCCTGCTGCAGAACAGTTAAAACTGTTCTCTAAAATTAAAGATAATTTGGGGCACCTGGGTGGCTCAGTAAGTAAAGCGTCTGACTTTGGCTCAGGTCATGATCTCAGGGCTCATGAGTTTGGGCCCTGGGTCAGGCTCTCTGCTGACAGCTCGCTCAGAGCCTGCAGCCTGCTTCGGTTTCTGTGTGTGTGTCTCTCTCTCTTCCTGCCCCTGCCTGCATTCGGTGTCTCTCTCCAAAATAAATAAAGAATTTAAAAAAATAATAATAATTTAAAATTAGAGATAATTCATTTTAAATTATTGAATGTGTCTGCAAGAAAGTAATGGAAATCCACTAAAGACAGGATTGAGCAAGGAACATAAGATCAGGAAGATATGTCAACTTTGAAGCCATCAGATCCTTAGCCAGCTACATGTGTCACGGTGGCTTAGAACTACTATGCAGAAGAATATGTAGGAATAATCTTTAGTAGATCAGAGATCATACTGTATAAAGATGGAACCCTGGAAGGCCTATAATCTCAGGGCAAGAATGAAATTAAGAAATGAAATGAATGAAATTAAATTAAAATGAAAAGAATGAAATTAAAAAATATATTCTGACCCCACTGATAGACGATTGATCTCAGAATTGGCTCTGGGTAGAAGTTTTAAAAAAGAGTCTCTCCACAATATTGTGGCCATTATCCAACCTTCACAAGGATTTGAAGCTTAAACTTATTCTCATGGAATGTTGAAATTTAAGTGGAATTGGTATGGTGTGTTTCTAGGCCCCTGGAAGAGAAAACACAAACCCTCTCTGGAGAAACATGCTCTTATACTAGCCTAAATTTCTACAGATAGAATTCTAAGTATTATTTAAGAATAATTTAAAAATCACAAACACAAAAAGAAGCAATCCACCAGAAACAAGAGTAAATAATATACCAGATAACCAGACCCGGACACACTTAACATGTGAGAATTACCAGAAAAAAGTATAAAATAACTATGCTTAATATGTTTGTAGAAATGTATGAGATTGAAATATAGGAGCAATGTGGAAAGGACAAGAGGAACTAATTGGGAAGATTTGAAAACTAATCATACTGAACTTCTAAAAGTGAAAATGTAATGAATGAAAGTTAAAATTTAACCAAGGATTAAAAGCAGATTAGATACAGCTGATTAGAATGGCTAATGGGATTATAGAACTGAAAAAATATTCAGATTGCAGCTCAGAGAGACAAATAGGTGTAAAACCCTAAAGAGAGTTTTGTAGACATAAAGTATAAAGTGAGAAGGGCTAATCAGAATTCCTAAAAGAGGAAATTCAAATAAGAAAAGCAATCAAATTCAAATAAGGAAATTCAAATAAGGAAAAATAATTGCTAAGAATTTTCTAAAATTGATGAACAACATCAGTTGTCACTTTCAGGAAGTCACATAAATCCAAACAGTGTAAAATAAAAAGAAACCCACATGTAGACACAGAATGAGGCTGCAGAACAACAAAGACAGGAAGAAGATCTTAAAAACAACTAGAAAGGAAAGTTAGATTCCCCACAAAGAAGTTAAACTGGCAGCTAATTTCTTAATAATGATAACAGGAGCCAGAAGATAGTGAAATAATATATAATTGAAATGATCTTCTGATAAATGAAAATGAATATACTAGCAAAACAACCAAACAAATAATATCCCTGAGAAGATTTACCCCTAAAAGATCACTTGAGAGAACAACTAAAAAATGTACTTCAAGATGAAATTAAGTGATTTCAGTAGAGTGTTCAGAGATGTACTTCTCAAGAAATAATGTTGAAACTTTACTGAAACAGGACACTAGAGATCCTCAGGGCCATGTCCAAGGAAAAGTTTATTTCCTCCAAGTATGGTTTTAGATTTATATATATTTGATTTTACCAACTGGTTAAAAAACATCTGTCTTTAAGAACTTGGGATGCTTTCCAAGCAATATACATAAGTAACAAAACAAAGCAAGAGGTTTCTTAAATGTTACTAGCTGGGGCCAATTTTATATTTCTGCAGTCCAAGGGACTCACTTTTGGCTAACAAGTACATTTCTGGAACAGCTTGCTCTGAGTCAGAAAGCAGAGAAAAGAAGAAGTCAGATCAGCAGGAAGAACAAATGTTGCAAATGGAAGGAAACACAGACAGATGGTTGAATCTGTGTTAGATCACACAGAACCATTGTGAAGGCAAGTAAGGACATTAATTGTTCAGATCATGCACATAGTGAAACGGGGGGACATTATTCAATATGTGCATACAGATTTCCTGATACTCTATACAGAAGGACCATTGATATACATTTGTGATGTTATCCTGGAGGAAATGAAAAGATTTGACATTTTCCCCCAGAACCCATCTTAAGTTCACATTTCCAGAGAAATTGTCTTCATTAGACTATTTATCCTTATGGTTTTGCTTGATGGCTTTCCCATTGGTCCAAAGCTGGGGGGATTATATAAAAATGTGAAAAGATTTGCTCGCCAAAAAGTTAGTTTATAAGTCCTCATTACTTCAGTTGGTTCCAGATGTTCTTCAATTATTGTCATCAAAAATGTGAGAATTTTTTCTATAAAAGACCAGTTTGTGAAGACAGCAATAGTTTCTTTCACCCATACCCTAAATTAAAAATAACCTTTTCATGGTGCCTGAGTGGTTCAGTCAGTTGAGTGTCCCCAACTCATGGTTTTGGCTTAGGCCACAATTTCACGGTTCAATGGGATGGAGCTCTTTATGGGCTCTGGGCTGAGGGCATAGAGCCTGCTTGGAATTCTCTCTCTTTCTCTTTTACTGTCCCTCCCTTACACATGCTCTCTCTCTCACTCTCAAAATAAATAACTAAACTTAAAAAAATCAACATTTCTTCTTTCATAATCTTCCCTAGGAAGATCTCCAGAACCAAATTTCTATTGTAGGATACATTTATCATAGCTAGGTATTAAGAATCCAACATTATCTAACTAATTTATACTGTAGAGTGTCTAATTGGTAATCCTTCTAGAGTTGCATTAAAAATTTTTTTTTTAATGTTTATTATTTACTTTAGAGAGAGAGAGAAAGACAGAGCATGAGTTGGGAAGGGTCAGAGAGAGAAGGAGGCACATCAGAAGCAGTCTCCAGGCTCCCAGCTGTCAACATGGAGCCCAACACGGGGCTCAAACTCACAGACTGTGAGATCATGGCCTGAGCCCAAGTCAGAAGGTTAACCGACTGAGCCACCCAGGTGCCCCCAGAGTTGCATTTTTAAAAGAATTCTTAAAATAAGACACTAATTGGTACTGTCTAGCAGCATGGCTACTTTCTGAACATCTACTATATCAAGGTGGCATGTCAACTCATTAAGGAAATGACATATTTTTTGGAACAACTGGCTAGCCATCTGGGGGGAAAATAAAATTAGATCCCGACCTCAGACCATAGACACACACAATAAAAGATTCAAGATTAATTATCATAAAGTTAAAAACGAAAGCTAAAAATTCAGAATAAAATACAGTAGGAGAATTTATTTTATTTTATTTTTAAAATTTTAATTCCAGTGTAGTTAACATACAGTGTTACATGAGTTTCAGGTGTACAATTCAACAATTCCGACTCCTTTTTTTTTAATGTTTAGTTTTGAAAGAGAGAGAAACAGAGGATGAGCAGGGGAGGAGCAGAAAGAGAGGGAGACACAGAATCTGAAGCAGGCTCCAGGTTCTGAGCTGTCCACACAGAACGTGACGCAGGCTTGGACTCACGAGCTGTGAGATCGTGACCTGAGCTGAAGTCGGATGTTTAACCGACTGAGCCACCCATGCGCCCCTCAACAATTTCAATTCCAATTCCATACATCACCCAGTGCTCATCATGATAATTATGCTCAGTAGGAGAATTTTTTTTTATTACTCTCCATACTAAACCTTTCTTAGTATGAAGCAACACAGGGTGAATGTTTTTTAAAAATTAAAAATTTGACTACATAAAAATTTTAAATGTCTATACAGTGAAAAATAGCATACACAAAGTTAAGTGAAAAATGGAAAAAGAGTTTGCAATATATGTAATAGGCAAATAAAGACAGTACAGGTGGTGTTTAAGAGCACAGGCTCAGCATTGAGATTGTCTAGGTTCAAATACTAGCTCCGCTGCATTCTAGTGTTCTGATCTTAAGCAAGTTACTTAACCCCTTTGGGTCTCAAGTTTCTTCATCTATAAAAATGGAGATCATAAAATCTACTTTCTTGGGTTAGCTGAGAGCTATTATTATTCCCCATAATACATAAAGAATTAATTAAATCAATTTTTAAAAGGGCAACCAATTTACTAAATGCTCAGTATCAATAAAAACCTACCTACCCTTTGCATTTTATTTTCAGCTACTCCCTGGCATAGTTTTAATATATCAAATTGTCCTAGTCTATATTATTTTTAAGTTGGTTTTATACTTCTTTGCTCCACATATTATTGTTACTGTTAGCTCAACTAAAATGTTTCTATCTAGGGGCGCCTGGGTGGCTTAGTCGGTTAAGCGTCCGACTTTCGCTTGGGTCATGATCTTGCGGTTCGTGGGTTCGGGCCCAGCGTCGGGCTCTGTGCTGGCTGCCAGCTCAGAGCCTGGAGCCTGTTTCAGTCTGTGACTCCCTTTCTCTCTGACCCTCCCCTGCTCATGCTGTCTCTCTCTCTCTCTCTCCTAGAAATAAATAAAACATTAAAAAATAAAATAAAATAAAATGTTTCTATCTAGTCTTTGCACATGAAAATATTACCCATATTTTAAATCCCAACACAAATCCTGCCTTCTGTATAGAGCTCTTGATTAGTCGGCCAAAATGATGCATTCTCTCTGAATTTCTAAGGATGACTTGTAATACTAGTTTCTGCATCTAATCAAAACCTTGTTTTGTCCAGTGTAATATGTGTGCATGTTTCTCTCCCATCGAAATTTGTAAATTTTCACAGGCTAGCATCACATGTTCTATTTCTGTATCTTCATAATGGATAGTAAGTATTCATTGTATAAATGTTTCATTTATTGTTTGTTTGTTTGTTTGTTTTCCTCCCTTAACATTGATCTCCTACAGGGCAATCAGTGAGAAGGTACATGGAATTCTCACACCCATAATCTGTCCACCCATCCTCTACCTCTAATTCATTCCCCCTCCTCCCACACATATAAAGTAATGAACATTTTCCAAACAGCACATAGCTCCCTTTTTTATTTACACTTAGCTGTACATAGGTGAGACATGATCTGAGCTGTTTTTAAAGGCAACAATGTGGAGTATAGGTTGAAGGGGGAATGGATGGGAGAATTAAGGAAATAATTTCAGTCATTCAGGTGAGAGATAATGGTGATTAAAACAGGATGGTAGCAGAGGAGGTCAAGAGGGGGGGATCAGATTCTGGATACAGGTTGAAGGTAGAAGCAGTAGATTTGCCTGCAAACTGGATCTAGTGTGCCAGAAAGCAGACTTCTGAGAATACCCAGTCCAGATCAGAGCAGGATGATGGAAGGCTGAAGGGCATAGGATTCCAAATGGGATGGATGGGATGGACACAATATCTCATAGTTAGATATTTTGAAAATTATACTAGTAGGTGTAACAGAGTGGAACATGTACCAAAAAAATAAGAATAGATACATAAAAAACAAACCAATAAACAAACAGGGCGATTTTTAATCTCAGGGAAAACAAGTATATGAGAAAAGTCATATAAGCATAGATTTAGCTAGGCTTTGCAGGAAACATTTCTTTAATTTTTTAAATGATTTTTATTTATTTCTGAGAGGGAGAGTCAGAGAGAGAGAGACAGTGTGAGCAGGGGAGGGGAGGGTCAGAGAGAGAGGGAGATACAGAATCTGAAACAGGCTCCAGGTTCTGATCTAGCCATCAGCACAGAGCCCGATTTGGGACTTGAACCCACGAACCACAAGACCATGACCTGGGCCGAAGCCGGACCCTTAACAGACTGAGCCACCCAGGCGCCCCATGCAGGAAACATTTTTATGGCATGAATAATGTAAACACAGACTGATTTAGCAAAAGAAAAAAAAAGATATAATTCTACTGGAAGGGTTAGGGCAGGAAAAAAAGTCCAAGGAACTAAATAAATCCTGATCTGCCATAACAGAAAGCCAATAGATAAAATAGAAACTTGTCAAAGAAAGAAATAGGATTATAAGCATATTCAGACATGGAGGAAAATATGGAAATCGCTAAAAATAGTTGAAAATGGTAGGCTATGGGGTAGAGATTCTTAAATTTTAACATGAGTAAGAATCACAGTTTACTGGGCCACATCGTCCAAGATTCTGATTCAGTAGGTTGGGGTGGACTCCATAAATATGCATTTCTAACAAACTTCTAACAATGCTGCTGGTCCTAGTCCAAGACTTTGAGAACTACTATAGGAAGTAGACTAAGGAATTAGAAAGAATTGGGCAAAGGACAACTGTTTTTCATTATAATTATTATAATTATTTTTGTACAGTGATTCTCAAACTCGGCTGTCTGTTGAAATCACCTGGGGAGCCTTGGAAACTAGTGATGGCTGGATCCCATTCTCAGAGATTGTGATATAACGGATCTGGGTACAGTCCGGTGTTGGTAATTTTAACAGCTCTCCAAATACTTTTAATATGTGTCTAAGACGGAGGATGACTTTTTTGGTATAATTTTAACTATGTGCATGGATTAGTTTTTAATATAAAAGCAATTATCTGTATGGTGGGCATGGGAGGGGGAAGAATGTAAGACTAAGAGTCAGAAGATGTGGGATTATGTCTGGTACAATCTTCTGCCATGAGTCAGCTCTGTGTTCTTGGGAAAGTCACCTAATCTCTGGGGGCTTTAGTCTCCCCATATGTAAAAATATGATGCTCAAATGTTCTTTCCAACGTCACATTTTTTGGAGTAATAGCTGTAATGTCCTATGCTATAAAATCTGAAATTTTAAAAAGTATACAGCAACAAAAAGTTCTCCATCTGAGAGTGATTATTGTTAGTTATGAAACTATATCTAATAACTAATAACTAATTTCATTATTTCTTTTTAACTAGTATTATTTTTCACATATACATATCACTTTCCCCCCAGTTACCTATTTATTGTACTCACTACAATAATCAATTCATCCTGGGCAACAAAGATGAAAACAGTTGAGATTAATTTATATTTGATGGCAGAGCAGTAAATCACTGCCATTTCTCCAAAACATCATTTGCTAAATTGCATTGAAGAAAATAACAAAATAGTCCATCTTTTGCTTTTCTGTGAGTTATTTTTCCAATAGTAGTGATGAGCAAGTTCTGATCCTTTTACTGGCCATATACCTTTTCCTACAAGCAGCACCTACTTCTAAGATATCTGCTCCTGGGGCAACTGGCTGACTTAGTGGGTGGAGCATGCAACTCTTAATCTTAGAGTCATGAGTTTAAACCCGAAGTTGGGAGTAGAGCTTACTTGAAAGAGGGCGGGGAGAGAGGAAGGAAGGAAGGAGGGAAGGAAGGAGGGAAGGAAGGAAGGAAGGAAGGAAGGAAGGAAGGAAGGAAGGAAGGAGAAGGAAAGGATAGCTCCTGGCTAATTTTAAGGGGACAATGTGTGGTCATAAATTCAGGCAAAGAAAGCAATTGATTAGAACGGTGGCTAAGCTCCCAAGTGAATCCTTACCCTGATTATCCTAGAAGCTTAGTATGTAATTGTGCTTCCAGTTTTCAGTCATGAATACTAGCAAAGGGAAATTTGGGGAATGAGGATTGATATAGAGAATCCAATTTATTGGATTGACTTTACAATGCATTATATAGAGAGAACTTCCAATGTCTTCATAAGTTTTCTTTTTTTCTTTAGAATAGGTTTTCTTTGGAATAATTTAAAATATGTTTTCATTTCTTGAGTCAATAGAGATAACTGTTATTATGTAGGTAGAGAAGGGAACCTAATCTGAAACAAGAAGTCAGTTGCCGATATTACAGATGGATTATAAAGTGTAAGTTGTTTATAAAAGTAAATATATTCATGTGCACATGTGTTTGCTTGTGACTTTGATCTCCTGCCTTTTAAGGAACTTTTTTGCCTAGATAAAAGTCAGAAGCTATAGTAAGGTAGTGCTGAAATAAAAGGTGAATTCTAAAATGAAATGAGGTCAGAGCCATGTGCCATGATTTTGCAGGTAGTTAAAAATGAACTGAGAAGTCACCATCTGGTGGGAGGCATCTTAGGGAAGCAGCCACCTTCTGCTGGACATAAATAGAACAAAAGCTTGTTGAGCTATTTATTCTTAGATGGTTGTGATCATGTTTTGCTCCTCCACTGAAGTATGCCCATCTTACAATCACACACTTGTAAGATAGATGCTCTTAGCTAACTCTGGGCTAATGAATCAATTTGTTCTGAGAAATTATAGGAGATAGTCCCTAAGTTTGCCTTACCTTTCCAGGTAAAATATAAATGTGTTATCAGATGTTAGGTCTTTCTTGTCTCTCCTTCTAGAAACACTGATCGAGACATTTCAGGTGAGACATGAGTGTTAGCTCAGCACCAACAAGAAGAAAAACTGGTGGGCTGGTGGGACCTTGTACCTTCCCTGCAATCACAGCATTTAGGTGTAAGGGCTAGAAAATACGCACCTACTTTTGGAAAGCAGTTTATATGTGAATAAAGATTTCAGCTCTTTTTTCTTGCAGAAAAACTTTGAGTATTATTCAAAATCATTGGAAAGAGATATACAAATAATATAAAAAGGTAACCTGAACAAGAAACAATAATACGAATTCATATTTGTATATTATTTTACAAGTGTTTTCACAAGCATGATCTTATTCCTCGTAATAACCCTGTGAAGTAGGTGAAGTAAATAAAAGCCCCATTTTACACATGAAGAAAGTGAGATACAGAGAGATTAAATGGAGCACCAGCATGGTACGTAGTTAGTACATGGAGGGAAGAGAGAAAGGTGCAAGGGCTTCCTTTGAAACAACAGCTATTTATTGAACAGTTACTATATTCCAGTCATTATGTTAGTCATTTTAAGGATATTATTGCATTATAAAAATAGTATTACTTCTTAAAGCACAAAGATGAGTATCTACTAAAGAAAGGAAAATAAAAAATAGACTTGCCAAAAAACTTAATTCGGCAAAACAATTTAGGGCAAATGATGAAGATGATGATGATAACTATCGTTTGCTAAACAGCTAATATTTGCCAGACACTGTTCTAAGTACTTAATCTACACAACAAGGCAGATATTATTTATCTCATTTACACGTGAAAAATATAAGGCACAGAGAGATTGACTTGCCTATGATCATACAGTTAGTTAAATGATGGAATATTCTAGCATATGCCATGAGATACCAGAGATCTGGTTACACTGAATTTTTCACCCTTTAAGCGATTCTTTTTTTTTTTTAATGTTTTATTTATTTCTAAGAGAGAGAGAGACAGCGTGAGCAGGGGAGGGTCAGAGAGAGAGGGAGTCACAGACTGAAGCAGGCTCCAGGCTCTGAGCTGGCAGTCAGCACAGAGCCCGACGCCGGGCTCGAACCCACGAACCGCGAGATCATGACCTAAGCGAAAGTCAGACGCTTAACCGACTAAGCCACCCAGGCCCCATAAGCGATTCTTTAACTATGATGAAAACTCGCCTATCATAGACCTAACAAGATAACTGGTATTTTAAACAATTTTTTTGTTTCCCACTACTCTTCTTAGGGTTTTCAATGTGAGTTGTTTTTCTCCTACCCTTGGATTAAAGCTCAGGCAGTCCCTATATATATTTTCTGGCCACTTAAATAAAGTCCTATAATCACGTTAGGTCTCAAATACAGTCTGAGTACATTATTATAAATGACCAATAATAGATAGTAATCAAAGTGCTAAAATTATTTCAATATTAAAATCTTTCTACCTCTCCCAACGAGGGCCTGCTGCCCCCTGAACATAAGCAGTTGAGAGTGAGAGAAGTCCTCCTTTCTTCCTCTGGTCCACTTTCCCTAGTGTATTAGTCACTATAGTTTCTGATTTTCTGTTTCCAACAGCGTTGAAGTTGAGGTGTGGAGGTGAGAAGATATGAAAATAATAAGAAAAGCCATATATAACAATTACTGTTGCGAGGTGGCTTTGGGGCTGGAAGATGTAGAACTTTGACTTTTTTCATGAGGGACTTTTATTGGCTTTTTGGCAATCTCTGACCCTGTGAAAGCCCTCTCAACTTTAGTTCCCTTGATCTGCGTGAATGGATTTTATTCTGGCAGTTAATTAATCCCTCTTAGCTCCTAGAATCCCGAAGCAGAGCTCCACTTCCCTTCTTCTGACGTCCTTACCATCCTTCCAAGTTGAATAGAATCTGGGGCAGGTGCAATGTTGGCTGAGGCAGATTGCCCTTAAGGCTAGCTTTAACATTCACCCCTCATCCCATTCCCCTTTTGCAATGTGACTTTTCCACTCCTCCCATGAAGAAATGGGGTCTATTTTCCTTCCTTTGAAACTGGGATGGTCCTAATAAAGTGAGGTAAAAGTGATATTGTGTGACTTCCAGGCCTAAATTTTAAGAGATCTTACAGCTTCCATTTTCACACTTTTGAAGTCTGAGTCATCATGTAAATTAGTCCAATTACTCTGCTGGAGAGAGAGGCTCTGCCAGACCCCAGGTAATCCAGTCATGCCAGCTAAGGCACCAGATATGGGAGTGAAGACATTTTAGATTCTCCAGTAACACAGAGCGGAGATACTCCAGCCAACATAACAGAGATGAGCCAGCCATGAGCCCTGCCCAAACTGCAGAATTATAAGCAAATAAATTACTGCTTTTTGTTTTTAAGCTCCTATATTTTGGGCTGGGTTTTGCATTTGGTTTTGTTTTAGCAGTAATAAACGATATAGAGGTTATCCGACTTAGAGTAAGCACTTATGTATTCCTTAACCCAGCATGTCCTGGGAGAGCAGACAGCACTCCTTCATTCTGTTGTTAAAACTGTTGATTAACCCATCTTGCAACTTAATGGAAGGTAAACATATACTTAACATATTGCTCCAGAAAACCCACTTCTAGACCAAGAGAAACGAAGACATGTTCACCCAAAGACCTGTATGCAAATTCTTATACCTGCTTTATTTATAGTTGCCCAAAACTGGGGAACAACCACCAAATCATCAACTAGTGATTAGGACAAATTCATCCATAAAACCACTGATAATCCCAACAACACGAATGAATCTCAAAAGCAATGTGACAATTGAAAGAAGGCAGACACAAAAAGCTATATACTATATGATTCTATTTGTATGACATTCTCAAAAAGACAAAATTATAGGGACAAAAATCAAATCAGTGTTTGCTAGTGGCTGAGAGCATGAGGAGCTTGGCTATAAAGGAGCACCAGAGAACTTTCAGAAATAATGACGTGGTGTTATTTTTATGACTGTATACGTTTGTCAGAGCTCATAGGACTGTATACCTAAAAGGGTGCATTTTACTGCATGTATGTCTCAATAAACCTGAATTAGTAAACAAAAAATAAACAAAAATAAATCTACATATGCCTTTCAGTCATGGGGAAGACATATCAAGCTAACCAAGAGGTTTGGTCTCATGGAGGTCCCTTTCATTGGACTCAAGTGTGAGGTCCCCTACTCTAATCCCTTTGGATGGTAAAAGTCGGTAATCACAGCACAACATAACTATCTCTAAATTAATCATCCTCCAAAACTTCAAACTTCCAAAAATCCAAATTTTTTATACCTTTAACATGGGTGAATCATCTACCATATTCTTGACTATTTCCTTTGAAAAATCTGCATCTGGATACCATACGCTTTGGGATGTAGCCTCTATTCTATCTTGGTATCTCCACTGAAACTTTAAAAAAAATTTTTTTTTAATGTTTTATTTAAAAATACAGCATGAGTGGGGGAGGGGCAGAGAGAGGGAAACACAGAATCTGAAACAGGCTCTAAGCTCTGAGCTGTCAGCACAGAGCCCGATGCAGGGCTGAAACCCACCAACCATGAGATCATGACCTGAGCCGAAGTCGGATGCTTAACCAACTGAGCCACCCAGGCACCCCCCTCTCCCCACTGAAACTTTTGATTTATTACTCTTTCACATGTATTTATATACATTATGGTAAAGTGACACTATATCAAGAAAAATTATTTTCATGTCATTGCTAGGAAATACTTATTTACCTGCATATTTACCATTTGAAATGCTCTTCATTCTTTCCTAAAGATCTAAATTTCCATCTGTTATCATTTTACATCTTCCTGAAGAACTTGTTTATGCACTTCTTGCAGCTCAGGTTTGTTGGCAATGAATTTTTTTGGTTTTCTTTTATCTGAAAAATGTGCTTATTTTGTCTTCATTTTTGAAAGATATATTTTGCTGAGTATAGAATTGTGGATTTTCTGTTTTTTTCTTTTAGCAGTTTAAAGGCATTGTTCTGTTTTCTGACTTTGTTGTTACTGATGAGGTTGTTTAAATTATTTGAATTCATTTGAACATTTGAATTGTTCCTCTGGACACAATGTGTCATTTTTCTCAAGATTTTCTATTCACCTTAGGTTTCACTGTGATATGGCTGGGTGTGGCTTTTCTGTGGACTTATCTTGCTTGGGACTTTCTGAGATTTTTGATGCTATACATTTCTTTCTTTTGTCAAACTGAGAAAACCTCAGCCATTATTTTTTCAAATATCTTGTTTTCTTCATTTTCTCTCTTTCTCCTGGGATTCCAGTTATACAATGTTAGTTTAGGTCTTTTGATATTGTTCCTAAGTCCCTTGAAGCTGTTAATTTTTTTAAATCTTTTCCTTCTGTTCTTTAACTTGTATAATTTCTGCTGGTTTATCTTTGAGTTCATTAATTCTTTCTTCTATCATGTTCATTCTGTGCCAATCCCATTCAGTGGATATTTTTAAGTATATATTGTGTTTTTCAGTTCTAGAATTTTTATTTTTTATAGTTTCTAATTCCCTGCTGAGATTCCTTATCTTTTCATATGTTGTGAGCATATTTTTCTTGATATCCTTAGGCACAGTTACAACAGCTGTTTTGAAACCTGTGTTTGACACTTCCAACATCTGTGTTTTCTTAGAGGTCAAGCTCTGATAATTGTCTTTTCTCTTTAAAATTGTTCATGTTTTCTGTTTCTTCATCAAGTAATTATGGATTGTATTAGAGATTGTAAATGATGTATAGAGACTCTAGATTCTGTTATATTTCTCTGAAAAGCGTTCACTGTTTTCATAGACACTTAAAATAGTGGGATTCAAGCTATCAACTTTCCTGCAATAGGTGGCAGCTTAAATCTCAGTACCGTTCTTTTAGTTTTAGTCGGACCAACATAGGTATGATTCAGGGGTGAGCCAAAAATTAGGAAAGAGTTTATACATATAATTTGGAACTCCCTCTTTTTAGACCTCTCCTTTCTTGGATTTCTCCCTCATTCTAGTGGCTTTATAGTTGCCCTAAACTCTGTCCTGTATTCTTCAGTGAGTAACACTATTGGATTTTTAGCCTCCCATCTGGGGCACACTGGTTTATGTCCTCAGTCCAAAAGCTATAAAAATGAGAAACTCACTCTTCAACCAGTTATTAACCCTGCTCCAATGCCTGACTGCTTTGGGTCATTACCCAATTCCTTCGGAAAGCTGATTTTAATATTTGATCAGTTTATAGTTGTTATCTATACGAGATTTGATTCAATAGGCATGACTCTGCCATACCACAGCTGGAAAGAGTTATTAATGTAGTGTGCTAAATCTATATTCAAATTGTAGAGCCCCCCACCAAGACATCCATATATATAATTAAAAATGTACAAAAAATATTTGAGGGAGGTATTAGTTTCATTTTATAAGATAAAAAGATAAAGCTCAAAGATGCTGAAAAGACTTGTCTTATCAACCAGGGTCCAGGAAGGAATTAGAATTTAACTCAGTGGTTCTAAATAATAGACTGCCCACAAAGAAATGGGCAAAGTTAGGGAAATCAAAAGGGATGCTGAAGCACCCAGAGGTTAGCAGCAAAGGAAAGCTTTTGCTATTCCTAACTCTGAGGGAGCAAAAGTGTGGCCAGAGTCTCAGGAAAGCTGAAGTCATGTAGGAGGAACTGTCTGCCATGGCCTATAGTTATAGAGGAATCCTGCCACCACCAATGATGCTTTGCTGAGGCATGGAAGAGGCAAGAAGAAAACTTAATCTCTCTCCTCTTACTGTCTCCTCTCCTTCCAGTCCCTCCCAATGACTGAATTCAACAAGCCAACTGGTAAGGGAGCCCAGGAAATAGAGCTCATAGGAGTCAGTCTCCAGGAGGGACACAGAGCAGAAAAGGATGGATGGACTTGGCAAACTGTAAATAACAAGCACGGTGTTGCCCAAGATAGGGTTGCCAGATTTAGCAAATAAAAATACAGGATACTCTATTAAATTTGAATTTCAGATTTTTTAAAAACTAATTTTTTAGTGTACATCCCAGGTAATAGAGTATACTTACAATTAAAAACTTCTTCATTGTTTACTTAAAATTCAAGTGTACCTTAGTGTTCTGTCTTGTGGCAACTTAGTCTAGACCAGTAAGAGAAACTTACTTTAAACCCAAGCTTAAGATACAACCCCAGAAGTCTTCTTTCTACTATCCCAGTTTTTAAAAATATTTCCTATGCCTACCTTGTACTTGTATCTCCTTCACCAGAGTGGAAGTTCCCTGGGGTGAAAGACCATGTCTTACTCATCTGCATATCTGACTATTTTTCATCTCTCCCAACCTCACTCTCAGAATTTTGCAAAGTTTTGTACATAGTAGGTGCTTAATACACTTTTGTTGACCATGTTGAGTCCTTTATGAATATTTTGTTGAATTGATTCTTCATTATATGTTTCTTGAAGAAAAATCTCTGCTTAAGGTCACATATTGACTTAGGTGAAAGTCTTATGTCAGGTCAGTTGTCATAAGTATTCAGACTTCATTTTCTCCCTTTTCATTTCATCCTTTCCTCTTGGAATTCCATAGTGAGCACATAACAAAACTATTATCCAGGCATCCTGTCACTCAGATTCATGAGGTTTCTCTGAACCAAATATTTCTCTGATTGGGTCATCACAGCCTAAAATGAAAAGCAAAACAAAGCAAACCTATTAAAATGTATTTTAATCTTCATCAAAGCTTTAAGGAGGGAAAAGCTCTGTTGTATTGTAAAAGACTGACGATGACTCCAAATCTCAGTGAGGTAAGAAGACTACACTTCTGAGAATAAAAACTTATTTTCTCCCTAAATTTTTAAATTCCCTTTGTTTATTTTGTAATTCTGCAGCAAATTATCAATAGATCAGATTTTTAGGATCATTTACAAAATTCCCATATTTATTAAGAGTGAGGTTTTGCTCATCATATATGTGGATGTGTGTGTGTATGTACACACACAAGTGAATTTGATGCACAATAATTTTTGAATGGGTAATAGTTGTCAGTTACATTATTTTACCTCTTTACAAACAACAAAAGTTCTCTCAGGATGCCTGGATGGCTCAGTCAGTAAAACATGTGACTCTTGATCTTGGGGTCTTGAGTTCAAGCCTCACATGGAACCTAGAGATTACTTTAAAACATTTCNATTTTTCTCTAATGGAATGAGTTTTGCAATAATATTGAAAATCAACAAGCTTCATATATGAAAAATATGATAAGAACACTGTTGCCTTCAGGGATCCAAGGATTATAAGTGCTTAGGCATTCAATTTATATCTGTATTGGGTGAATAAATAAATTTTTTTGATGGGACTAAAATCAACACTGTATAACTCAGGTCATGATGTGCTGGTCACTTGTTTCAGAAAAGTGATTTTGTTCTCTGACATATGAATAGATTTAGGATGCCTGGGTGATTCATCTGGTTAAGCACCTGACTCTTGATTTTGATTCATAGTCATGAGATTGAGGCCTGCATGTTGCTCAGTGTGGAGGTGCAGAGCCTACTTGGAATTTTCTTTCTCTCTGCCACTCCCTCCTTGTGTTCTCTCTCTTTCTCAAAATAAATAAATGAACTTAAAAAATAAAATATGAACAGATTTTTCTGAATAATAACATATGATAATTGGAACTTCTCAGACCATAATAAAATTTTAATCCATGTCTCAGTGAAATAAAACCTTGAGTTGAGGTCTATTATTCCATAGGTTTCCACATGACCTTCCCTATGACCTTTTCCAGTCATGGAAGTATCTAACATTTTTGCTTCTATACTATGAACGAATTGCTTTACATTCATCACTTGATTTACTCTTCAAGAGACCTTATAAGGCAAGTATTATATGATTGTTACTGTTCCATAAAGGAGGATATTGAGGCATAGAGAGATTTTGTAACCTGCCTAAGATCAAATAGCTAGTTAATGCTAGAAGTATCAATCAAATCTATCAGACTACTAAGCAAATGTTCTTATTCTTTACATTTCTGATTTTTAAATTTCTTTGATCTTACACAGCAGTAAAAAAAAAAAAGTCACTGGTATACGTATGCTCTACTAGATTAACATATTATGAACTTTGTGTACATTGTAAAGCATGCAAAGATTAAAATTTTAAGAGAATAAGGAAGCATAAATAGAAACAGAAGCACCCCTGGTTTATCACATGCCCCAGGGATCATCTTATACATGCCTTGTGTGCTGAATGTTCATTCTTAAGACTGTTGCTCTAAATTAGATTCTTAAGAAAATGCTTGGTTTTTTAAAATGAAAATATTGTTTACAATTTTTGCCAAGTCAAGATTTACCATGCTTGAATTCACAATTCCCTAGGCAAGGCCATTTCAGCCTGATTTAGCAGGAACAGGGAGACGTAGTATAGAGTGAAAATAGTGGCTGGAAGTGATGGCTACAGAGAGAACAGGAGAAGATAAAAGAGATGGAAGAACATTCCCAGGCTTTCAGATATTAACTTAGTAGTCGTGTTTATACGTAAAAGCAGGCTAATTAACATTTTGAAATGTAACAGTTTGTAATCCTTTTTATAATAAGAGCAAATACTGGGGCGGCTGGGTTGCTCAGTTGGTTAGGCGTCCGACTTCGGCTCAGGTCATGATCTCATGGTCTGTGGGCTCCAGCCCCATGTCGGGCTCTGTGCTGACTGCAAGCTCAGAGCCTGGAGCCTGTTTCAGGTTCTGTGTCTCCCTCTCTCTCTCTCACCCTCCCCTGTTCATTCTGTCTCCCTCTCTCTCGCTCTCTCTCTCAGAAATAAAATAATAATAATAATAATAATAAGAGCAAATACTGATTATGAATATAAACATTATAGAAAATATAAATAATACATATTGTGTATGTACACATGATTATGTAAAAGTAGAAAGATAACCACATTATGACCAAAACAGCCATTACTTAAAATTGAAAATATGATTTGAAATAAGTGTATATATATATATATATATATGTTACCCTTAAATCGACCAATACTGAATCTATAATTTACTGTGGATTAATTATATGCTACAGAGACTGGATTAAGTAAAAGCACATATTTAAAGTCAGAAAATCTAACAAAATTGTTTCACAAACATTTGCCTGGCTTTCTTGGTCATTCATTTGATCTGGTTTTCATAAAATGACATGAATAAAAACTATATCTGTGATGAATGAAGACCCATAAGAAAATTATTACATATATCTAAATGAATTTTTAAAACTCCTTTCCCTACTAACATTATTTTACTATTCTTTGACTTTCAAGTATATTTTCCTTAGTCTTTTTATTTATTTTTTTAATTTGAATCCAAGTTAGTTAACATATAGTGTAATATTAATTTCAGGAATAGAATTTAGTGATTCATCACTTATATATAATACCCAATGCTCATCCCAACAAGTGTCTTCTTTATTTTCCCTCACCCCTTTAATTCTTCCCTCCACTCAACACTCCACCACCGGCAACCCTCAGTTTGTTCTATGTATTTAAGAGTCTCTTGTGGTTTATCTCCCTCTGTTTCTGTCTTATTTTTGCTTCCCTTCCCTTATGTTCATCTGTTTTGTATCTTAAATTCCACATATGAGTGAAATCATATGATATTTATCATTCTCTGACTTATTTCACTAAGCATAATACCCTCTAATTCCATCCATGTTGTTGCAAATGGCAATATTTCATTCTTTTAGATTGCAGAGCAATATTCCATTGTGTATATATATGTGTGTGTGTATATATATATATATATACACACAATTTCTTCTTTATCCATTCATCAGTTGATGGATATTTGGGCTCTTTCCATACTTTGGCTATTGCCAACAGGACTGTTATAAACATTGGGGTGCATTTGCCCCTTTGAATCAGCACTCCTGTATCCTTTGGATAAATACCTAGTAGTGCTATTGCTGGGTCGTAGGGTAGTTCTATTTTTAATTTTTTGAGGAGCTTCCATACTGTTTTCCAGAGTGGCTGCACCAGTTCGCATTCTCACCAGTAGTGTAAAAGAGTTCCTCTTTCTCCACATCCTCATCAACATCTGCTGTTGCCTGAGTGAGTGTTAATTTTAGCCATTCTGGCAGGTGTGAGGTGGCATCTCATTGTGGTTTTGATTTGTATTTCCCTGATGATGAGTGATATTGAGCACCTTTTCATGTGTCTGTTGGCTATCTGGATGTCTTCTTTGGAAAAGTGTCTATTAATGTCTTCTGCCCACTTCTTCAAGGGATCATTTGTTTTTGGTGTCGAGCTTGGTAAGTTCTTCTTAGGTTTTGGAAACTAATACTTTATCTGATATGGCATTTGCAAATATCTTCTCCCATTCTGTTGGTTGCCTTTTAGTTTTGCTGGTTGTTTCCTTTGCTGTGCAGCTTTTTATTTTGATGAGATCCCAATAGTTCACTTTTGCTTTTGTTTCCTTTACCTCTAGAGATATGTCAAATAAGAAGTTGCTGCAGCCGAGGTCAAAGAGGTTGTTGCCTGTTTTCTCCCCTAGGATTTTGATGGCTTCCTGTCTTATGTTTAGGTCTTTTATCTGTTTTGGGTTTATTTTTGTGTATGGTGTAAGAAAGTTGTCTAGTTTCATTCTTCTGCATTTTGCTGTCCAGTTTTCCCAACACGTTTTATTGAAGTGATCTTTTTTCCATTAGATATTCTTTCCTGCTTTATCAAAGATTATTGATCATACGTTTATGGGTCCATTTCTGGGTTCTCTATTCTGTTCCATTGATCTGAGTGTCTGTTCTTGTACCAGTACCATACTGTCTTGATGATTGCAGCTTTCTAATACAGTTTGAAATCTGGAATTGTGATGCCTCCAGCTTTGGTTTTCTCTTTCAGGACTGCTTTGGCTATTTGGGGTCTTTTCTGGTTCCATACAAATTTTAGGATTGTTTATTCTAGGTCTGTGAAGAATGCTGGTGTTATTTTGACAAGGATTGCATTGAATATGTAGATTGGCTTGGGTACTATTGACATTTTAATAGTATTTGTTCTTCCAATCCATCAGCATAAAATGTTTTTCCATTTTTTGGTGTCTTCTTCTTTGTTAAAAGCTTTCTATAGTTTTCACTGTATAGATTTTCACCTTTTTGGTTAGGTTTATTCCTAGGCATTTTATGGTTTTTGATGCAATTTTAAATGTAATCAATTCTTTGATTTCTCTTTCTGCTACTTCATTATTGGTATATATAAATGCAACTTATTTCTGTACATTGATCCTGCAACTTTGCAGAATTCATGTATCAGTTCAGGCAGTTTTTTAGTGGAATCTTTTGGGTTTTCCACATAGAACATTATGTTGTCTGCAAAGAATGAAAGTTTGATTTCCTCTGCTGATTTGGATGTATTTTATTTCTTTGTGTTGTTTGATTGCTGAGGCTAGGGCTTCCAATACTATGTCGAATAACAGTGGTGAGAGTGCACAACCTTGTTTTGTTCCTGACCTTAGAGGGAAAGCTCTCAGCTTTTCCCCAGTGAGGAAGATATTAGTTGTGGGTCTTTCATATATGGCCTTTACGATCGTGAGGTATGATCCATCTATCCCTACCTTCTTGAGGGTTTTTATCAAGAATGGATGTTGTATTTTGTCAAATGCTTTTTCAGCATTATTGAGAGGATAATGTGGTTCTTATCCTTTATTTTATTAATGTGATGTATCACGTTGATTGATATGCAGATATTGAACTAGCCTTGCAGCCCAGGAATAAATCACACTTGATCATGGTGAATAATTCTTTTAATGTATTGTTGGATCTGGCTTGCTAGTATGTTGTTGAAAATTTTTGTATCCATCTTCATCAGGGAAATTGGTCTGTAGTTCTCCTTTTTAGTGGGGTTTTTGGTTTTGGAATCAAGATAATGCCAGACTCATAGTGAATGTGGACGTTTTTCTTCCATTTCTATTTTTTTGGAACAGCTTCAAAAGAATAGAGGTTAACTCTTCTTAAAATGTTTGGTAGAATTCCCCTGGAAAGTCATTTGGTCCTGGGCTTTTGCTTATTGAGAGATTTTTTGATTACTGATTCAATTTCTTTACTGGTTATGGGTCTGTTCAAATTTTCTATTTCTTCCTGTTTCAGTTTTGGTAGTTTATATATTTCTAGGAATTTTTCCATTTCTTGCAGATTGCCCAATTTGTTGGCATATCATTGGCCGTAATATTCTCTTATTATTGTTTGTATTTCTTTTTTGTTTTGTTTTGTTTTTAACATTTATTTATTTTTGAGAGAAAGAGAGAGACAGGGCACGAGCAGGGGAGGTGGAGAGATAGAGAGAGCGAGACACAGAATCTGAAGCAGGCTCCAGGCTCTAAGCTGTCAGCACAGAGCCTGATGCAGGACTCAAACTCACCAACTGTGAAATAATGACCTGAGCTGAAGTCAGACATTTAACTGAGCCACCCAGGCGCCCCTGTATTTCTGCAATGGTGGTTGTGATCTTTCCTCTTTCATTCATAATTTTATTTATTTGGGTTCTTTCCTTTTTCTTTTTGATCAGTCTGACCAGGGGATTTCTCAGTTCTGTTAATTCTTTCAAAGAACCAGCTCCTGGTTTCAATGATCTGTCCTACCATTATTTTTTATTTCAATATCATTGATTTCTGCTCTAATCTTTATTATTTCCTGTTTTCTGCTGGTTTTGGGTTTTATTTCCTGTTCTTTTTCCATCCCTTTAAGGTGTCAGATTAGTGTGTATTTGAGACCTTTCTTCCTTCTTTAGGAAGGCCTGGATTGCATTCCCTCTTATGACCGCCTTTGCTGCACCTCAGAGGTTTTGGGCTGTCGTGTTATCATTTTCATTGGCTTCCACGTACTTTTTAATTTCCTCTTTAATTTCTTGGCTAACCCATTTGTTCTTTAGTAGGATTTTCTTTAATCTTCAAGTATTCATGGTCTTTCCAAATTTTTTCTTGTGGTTGATTTTTTCATAGCGTTGTTGTCTGAAAATATGCGAAGTATGGTCTCAATCTTTTTGTACTTGTTGAAGGCCAATTTGTGACCCAGTATGTGATCTGTTCTAGACAATGTTCCATGAGCACTTGAGAAGAATGTGTATTCTGCTGTGTTGGGATGAAATGTTCTGAATATATCTGTTAAGTCCATCTGGTCCAGTGTGTCATCCAAAGCCACTGTTTTCTTGTTGATTTTCTGCTTACATGATCTATCCATTGCTCTAAGTGGGGTGTTGAAGTCCCCTACTATTATGTTATTAATGTCAATAAGTTTCTTTATGTTTGTGATTGGTTGGTTTATATATCTGGGTGTTTTATGTTGAGGGCATAAATATTTACAATTGTTAGACCTTCTTGGTGGATAGACCTCTTAATTATGATATAATGCCCTTCTTCATCTCTTGTTACAATCTTTATTTTTAAATCTAGGGGCATCTGGGTGGCTCAGTTGGTTGAGCATCTGACTTCGGTTCAGGTCATGATCTCACGGTTTGTGGGTTCGAGCCCCAATTGGGCTCTGTGCTGACAGCTCGGAACCTGGAGCCTGCTTCGGATTCTGTGTCTCTCTCTTTCTTTGCCTCTCCTATGCTCATGCTCTGTCTCTCTTTATATCAAAGATAAATAATAAAAACCAAAAATTTTAAAAATGAATAAAATCTAGTTTGTCTGGTATAAGTATGGCTACTCCAGCTTTCTTTTGATGACCATCAGCGTGATAGATGGTTCTCCATCCTCTTACTTTCAATCTGCAGGTGTCATTAGGTCTAAAATGAGTCTTTTGTGAGTAGCATATAGATAGGTCTTGTTTTCTTATCCATTCTGATACCTATAGCTTTTGACTGGAGCATTTAGTACATTGACATTTTGAGTGAGTATGAAAGATATGAATTTAGTGCCATTGTGTTGCCTATTGAGTTGATGTTTCTGGTGATGTTCTCTGGTCCTTTCTAGTCCTTGTTGCTTTTGGCTGTTTTTGTTTTGTCTTATCTCCACTCAAAGGGTCTGCTTTAAAATTTTTCTTGCAGGACTAGTTTAGTAGTGATGAACTCCTTTAGTTTTTGTTTGTCTGGGAATCTCTTTATCTCTCCTTCTATTCTGAATTTTTTTTTACATTTATTTTATGTTTGAGAGACAGAATGAGACAGAGTGTGAGGGGAGGAGGGGCAGAGAGAGAGAAGGAGACACAGAAACTGAAGCAGACTCTAGGGTCTGAGCAAACGTTCAGCACAGAGCCTGATGTGGGGCTCAAACCCACGAACCATGAAATCATGACCTGAGCTGAAGTCGAACACTTAACAGACTGAGCCACCCAGGAACCTCTCTCCTTCTATTCTGAATGACAGCCTTGCTGAATAAAAAATTGGCTGCATATTTTCCTGGTTTAACAGGTTGAAAATATCCTGCCATTCCTTTCTGTCCTGCCAAGTTTCTGTGGATAGGTCTGTTGTGAACCTGATCTGTCTTCCCTTATAGGTTAAGGACTTTTTATTCTCTTGCTGCTTTCATAATTCTTTCCTTGTCTGTGTATTTTGTGAATTTGACTATGTTATGGCTTGTTGATGGTTGGTTTTTGTTGAATCTAATGGGAATTCTCTGTGCTTCTTTGATTTTGATGTCTGTGTCCTTCCCCAGATTAGGAAAGTTTTCTGCTATAATTTGTTCACATAAATCTTCTACCCCTTTTCTCTCTCTTCCTTTCTGGGACTTCTATAATTCAGATATTATTCCTTTTTAATAAATCATTGAGTTCTCTAAGTCTTATATCATGGTCTTTTGCCCTTGTTTCCCTTTTTTTTCTGCTTCACTATTCTCCATAATTTTATCTTCTAAATCAGTGATTCACTGCTTTGCTTTGTCCATCCTTGCCATCATGGCATCCATTAGAGATTGCATCTTGGTTATAGTATCTTTAATTATGACCTGACTAGATTTTATTTCTTTTATCTCCGCAGAAAAGGATTCTATGCTTTTTTCAATACTCACTAGTTTTCTTATTATCGTGATTCTCAATTCTAGTTTAGACATATTGCTCATACCTGTGTTTATTAAGCCCCTGGCTTTCATTTCATCCTGTTCTTTCTTTTGGGGTGAATTCTTTCACTTTGTCACTTTGGAGGAAAAAAATTAATAAAATTAAATTTTTAAATTAAAAAGTTAAAACCAAAATAAAAATCAAGTAAAGGAAGCTAGATCCTAGGTATATTTTGGTCTGTTTGTTGAAGGAAGCTTGATAGAAAAGAGAAAAGAGGGAAAGAAAGAACTTTAAAAATTAAAAAATATATATATAATAAAACAGAATAAAATGAAATAAAAAATGAAATAGAATAAATTTTTTTTTAATTTTTTAAATAAAAAATAAAGTAAAATTATAAAAATGACAATAAAATTTTGTCTTTCTGTATCCAATGATGAGGAAGAAAAGAGAAAAAAAGAAGAAAAAGAATTTAAGCAAAAACAGAAGCAAAGAAAGAACAAATAAATGAACCAGCAAACAGAATGAAACCCAAATGAAGTTACATCCAGTTTCCCCAGAACTGAAACTATGAAGCATTCTATAGCCCATACACTAAGCAGGTGGAGTGACTTGTGCTGGTCTTCTAGGGAATGTGCTTGGAGGGTGCAGTTGGGTGGGGTTTGGTGTTAGTGGTTCCGTTCTACACTAGGTGGCGCTGCTTAGCTTACTGGGCAATAGATCAGTGTGGAGGTGGAAGTGGCTGCACCCAGCTCCCTAGTTTCTGGCACAGGAATTTTGCACTGTCACCGACCCCTCCTTTGTCTCAGGCCTCTGCTTCCCACCTCTACCTTGTCCGTGTCCAAACTGCCTGTCAGGGGGCACCTCCCTCCAGAGTTTATCTCAGATGGGGCTGTGTTTCAAAGCCCCGCCTTCAGAGACCCCCTGCAGTTTGGACCTCTGCCAAGTCTCTGGAGAGGATCTTACTGAGGAATGGCCTTGTGCTGGCTTGTCCCAGAAAACGTTCATGTGATTGTGCAGTGGCAGAGGTTTAGAGATTATGGCAAATCACAACACACAGCTGGCACCAGGTTTCAACACACTGGCATCTTTTTCTCAATACCAGCAAACGTGGCTGCTCTCTGGGGTCCCCTGGGACCTCTGCCCACAGGAAAGCCGTATGGTCTCTACCAAATGCACTTCAAGCAAGGGAACCGCTTCTCCCCGTGTGGTACAGGAGCCGCACTGCCTGCTTCTGGGGATTCACCCTACTTCCTCACCAGAGCACCACCAGGCTTTGAGCTCCGAACCTTCAAACTCTGTACTTCACTGCTTATAGAATCCTGGTGGTATTGAAACCTGTTCCTCTCTTCCTGTCAATAGTTTTGGGGTACAGATTTCTTGTTCAGGCCCCTGTGAATGTTTTCACTCTTTCTGTCCACCTACTTTTGAGGGAGTGCCTTTCTTGCACGATCCCGATGCACTGCTCTCTCCTCCTTTCTCTTTCTCTTTCCTTTCTCTGTAAAAACAGCTCCCTACTCTCTTCAGCTTTTCTTTCCCCCAGTTCACCTCTCCACGCCATGTACCTGCTGAGTTCTGTGGCTCAAGTTATGCAGATTGTTTTGTTAATCCTCAGATCCATTTCCTAGGTGTTCAAAATGGTTTGGTGCTGATCTAGCTGGGTTTCAGGGACGAGACAAACTGAGGGTCTCACTGATGCTCTGACATATTAACTCCTCCCTAGAGCTATATTTCTTAAACAAGAAAATCTCCTTAGTCTTTTTTAGATTGTTTATGTCCAAGGAATGGGGTAGGGGAGAAATAGGTGTGTAAATGGTATCTCTAAACATCTTGGGGCCTTTAAATTCTCTTTAGCTTTGTATGTAGACTTTTCTTTTTAGTCATCCTTAAACTCCAACCTTCTGAAATTCCTGTTAAATTTGAAACCAGAAAATTCAGATCAAAGAAGTACTTGACATCTTTCTGCAGGAGGGATATGTTCCCATAAACATTACCATTAGCATCCGTAAGAGCAGACTTTGTGAGAATTTCCTAGGAAATTCCTAACACATACCAGGTATGGAGGTAAGGCGAGGGCATATCAGCTAAACTTCCTAAGAAAAACTAGCTAATATAATCATCTATCCCATTAATTAAAATCTCACCTTCAGTGCCTACCGTCCAATTTCTTAAAACCAGGAATAAGCTAAGGAATAGCTTTTCTTCAAATCTGATATTTCCTGTTTTTATTATATGCTTTCTTCTTCATGAATAAAAAAAAATTTTTTAAGCATTAGCTTTGAGGTCCTAAGAGATGAAGTTTACTATTTCTGCTCTAAATTTGCAGCTCTATTGCTATACAATGCCCTTTCTTTGGCATTCTTTGAATGAAACTAGCCTTTGGAAACGGTAACTGTTGTCATAGTTTTATTCTTTTTTTTTTTTTTCTAGGAGAGAGAGAGACAGCGTGAGCAGGGGAGGGTCAGAGAGAGAGGGAGTCACAGACTGAAACAGGCTCCAGGCTCCGAGCTGGCAGTCAGCACAGAGCCCTAAGCGGGGCTCGAACCCACGAACTGCGAGATCATGACCTAAGCGAAAGTCAGATGCTTAACCGACTAAGCCACGCAGGCGCCCCTGTCATAGTTTTATTCTTTAACCAAACATTAAGTCATGCATTGATCATTTTCTTTTTTTTTTTTTAATGTTTTATTTATTTCTAGGAGAGAGAGAGAGAGAGAGAGACAGCGTGAGCAGGGGAGGGTCAGAGAGAGAGGGAGTCACAGACTGTGAAATAGGCTCCAGGCTCTGAGCTGGCAGTCAGCACAGAGCCCGATGCGGAGCTCAAACCCATGAACCGCGAGATCATGACCTAAGCGAAAGTTGGACGCTTAACCGACTAAGCCACCCAGGCGCCCCATGCATTGATCATTTTCAGAACATCACAATAAACATTGTTTTGATCATGAAAATGGGCACTGAAAACACCTTGATTTTATTAAGCTTCAACTTAATAGAACCCATTGCAAGGATTCCAGGCAAAACTGTGCACTGCAAAGCTATATTTTGAGCAGGCATATATAATGCAGATACTGCCTATGCTTTTTCCAATGTTATAACTTCATGACAGATTTTGTAATGCCTAAATTATTCCAGGGAAGAAAACTCTGTGCCAGGGAAACTAATTGCTTTAATTCTTCAAATCAACGAGGTCTAATCTATGAAATTACTGTTAATCAATATACACACAGAATATTTCACAATTTTTTAAAAAGTTTGTTCTGTGTTCCTTAATACTGCTTCACATTCATATAACATTAAATTTGTAACACAAACACCAAAGTGTGCCATTTATAATGTAAGAGAGAATAAGATATATAATTTATCTTACATATAATTTATCATAGTAGGTATAATGCTGCATATACTTATTTACTCATTTTTATTTTTACTGACTATTTCTGCAAAGGATTTAGATGATTATATAAAAATTTTAGTGTGTACAATATAAAGACTGAGAGCCATCAGTGGTAGATACTAAGCAAAGTTATGTTTTGGGGCTCCTGGGTGGTTCAGCCGGTTAAGTATCTGACTCTTGGTTTCAGCTCAGGTGGGTTTCAACCTGATGGGTTGGTGAGTTTGAGCCCTGTGTCAGGCTCTACACTGACAGTGCAGAGCCTGCTTGGGATTCTTTTTCTCCCTTTCTCTCTGCTCTTGCCTCGTACTCTCTTTCTCTCTCAAAATAAATAACTTTTTTAAAAAGCTGTGTTTTCTCATGGGTGATTGTATTTTATTTTTTGTAAATTTTTTTAATGTTTTATTTATTTCTAGGAGAGAGGGAGAGAGACACAGCGTGAGCAGGGGAGGGTCAGAGAGAGAGGGAGTGACAGACTCTGAAACAGGCTCCAGGCTCTGAGCTGGCAGTCAGCACAGAGCCCGACGCGGGGCTCGAACCCACGAACCGCGAGATCATGACCTAAGCGAAAGTCAGACGCTTAAATGACTAAGCCACCCAGGCACCCCATGGGTGATTGTATTTTAAAGTTCTACCACATTGCTTAAAAAAAAAAAAAAAGAAAAGAAACAACCTCAATGTACTAAATAGAATGTGAAGAGGTAATTTAATCGACAATATATATTAGGTAATAGATATCTGATGAAGATGTGGCCTAGCACAATTTAGTTGCAGGAGATGTTTTCCAGACTGACATATTATTAACTAACTACTTGGAGGGTTAGTTTCAATATGAGCTGGAATGACATATTATTGGTAACTTGAAGGGTTAGTTTCACTATCAGTGGGAAATATTAATTGCTACATATTTAATTATGTGAAACAGCATCATGGAACCAACCGGAAGCTCTATGGAAAATTTAGCTCCCTCCACCCCATGCATAATTTTCATCAGCCCCATTCTCTCCAAAGAAACATTCAATCTCAGTAAAAACATTTCTCTTAGAAACCTTGATTTAGCCCCTTCTTTCAGTCAGCCCAAGTCCTTCCTATGTAGAAATTTTGAAGCCACCATGGGCAATCTGCAACACCATAGGTGTAAGTATGATGGCCTCAGTTCAAATCTCTATTTGCTGCCAAATCTGCTTTCAATGAGTAACTAAAAGAAAGAAAGCACTTCAAAGGTAAAAAAAAAATTTGTTTTCTGGTAATTTAATTGGAGTGGGAGTGAAGAATGCTTATAAAATATTTGTTATAAACAAATATAAAGTCAAGTAAAGAAAGACATGAACTTAATGTAGATCCAAAATGACCACTAAAATAGATCTAATATTGTGTTGTTGGTGTTTTAAATAGCAGCCTGTGTTTATGGGTTGAGATGTCTCAAGTTTTAAAATTGTTATGTATTTAGACACTTTTCTTGGAATTCCCCTGGTTTCTATACTTGGCCCATGTTTCTTCCAATTCTACTTGCTCTTTCTGAGTGATTTTCAATATTGTCATAATTTTAACTACACCTATATACTACTGACTACCAAATCTGAGTATTTAACAGAAATATCCCAATTATCACATACTTGCATCCAACTGTCTCCTAAAATGTTCCCTAGATGTGACATAGATTTCCTAAACTAAACTCATGGTCTCTTTCCTGAACTTATGCCTCCTCTTCTAATTACTTAATTGTTGGTACCCAATTCACCTGATCACCCATGTTAGAAATTTTGAATCTTTCCTATCCCTCACTTTCCCTGCTTTTAATCAATGATCAAACTCTGTCAATCTCCTAAACACTTTTTTTAATTGTTATCTTCCTTTTACTACTAAGTGCAGGTCCTCATTTGTGCTCCTGTAGAAAATTGGTCTCCTAACTGGCCTCTCTGCTACCAATTTTGCTCCTCCACAATTATCTCCTACACTCCTGCTAGAGAGTTCTGAAATGCTACCAGTGTGTTCTAAAATGCAAACTTGTCCATATCACTGATTTATTTAAATACCTTAATGGCTCCCCCAAAGATTTATGCATTACTTTCCAAAGTGTGCTTCTCAGAACTCTAGTCCCAAAAAATCATCTTTCATAAGTATTTCATAGTCAGAAAGCTGTACAGTATGTCCCTGAGGAGTCACAATGCATATTAGCACACTTGAGTTTCCCACAGGCTCTATGTTAAAGAAGCCTTTTGATCCAAAGTTTTCCAAACCTTTTCCCCCACAAAATTCTCCTACTAGGAACTAAATATTCCTTCAAGTGTCTTCTAGGAAAACTTCTTAACATGACCTTGCAAGATCTGGAGTCTGTTAGACTCTTCAACAATCATTTCCCCCCACCTCCCATATCCTACTCTGTTCTCTAGTACCACTGAAGCATTGTTTCTTAGCCCTTGGCCCTAGCTCAAGTTGTTTCTTCTTCCTTTTACTCTTCTTTAAGACTTGTTTCAGAAGTCACTTCCTGCAGAAAACCTTGCCTAAGCCTCTTTGTGTGCTTCCATAGCCCTCCATACTTCCCTCTTTCATCACACTTACCACGTTGTTATACTAAATTTAACTATCTACTTATGAATCTCCCCTATTAGACTGTGTGCCTCTTGAAAGTGGTGATTATGTTTTATTTGTCTTTGTATCCCTGGCATAAGCACGATACTTAGCATTTAGTAAGACTGAAATGAAATAAATAATACCTGGCCCATGTAGCAAGTCCCCGCTAATAAATCCCATGAATATTAGTTGAATCGGAAACCGGTTTCCCTCAACCATAAATCATTTATTTGAAAGTCCTTGAACATAAAAACATCTCTTTCAATAATGGCTTTTATCTGATGCATCTAGTAATTTCCTTATAATCACCACTATACCTTCACAGACACTGATGCCCCTTTTACTGCTCTTACAGCACATATAATATTGCTGTTCTATAAATCTGAAGAGTTGTGGCCTTTCATTGAGTTTCTTTATAAGTTAAATCTTTCAGATACACAGAATTGAGTAGGCAAAGGAAAGAAGATATGGTTTAGGATTCCCTGGATTGGTTCATAAAACGATATAATGAGGTCAGTTAATGCTGATACAGTGCCCTCTACCAAAATAGTGTGTTAGTCTAAGAAAATGATCACTAACAGCATATGTGCCAGTTGATAAAGAGCAGAGTACTCTCGATGGCTATGTTGCATCTGAAATTTTTAAACAGCCAGACTTTCAGAACACAGAAAGGGAAAAATCATCTCTTGGAAGATAATTTAAAGTTATTGCTTTAAAAAAGTTTTGTAATGTTTATTTACTTTCGAGACAGAGAGAGAGAGAGAGAGACAGAGAGAGAGCACACATGGAGGAGGGGCAGAGACACACACACTGAATCTGAAGCAGGCTCCAGGCTCTGAGCTGTCAGCACATAGCCTGATGTGGGGCTCAAACCCACCAACTGCAAGATCATGGCCTGCGCCAAAGTCCAACATTTAACTGACTAAGCCACCCAGGTGCCCCTAAAGTTGTTGCATTTAAGCTCTCAGGCATCCTGGCTGGTTAATAATGACCACTACTTCATTATAAAGTATATTATCTTCTTCTTTTTTTTTTTTTTTTTTACAAATAGTTTATTGTCAAATTAGTTTCCACATAACACTCAGTGCTCATTCCCACAAGTGTCCTCCTCCATGCCCATCCCCCCTTCCCCCCACATCCATCAGTCCTCAGTTTTTGTCAGCATTCAAGAGTCTCTCATGGTTTGCCTCTATCCCTTTCCCCCACCATTTCCGCCCTTCTTCTCCCCCTTGTTCCTCCGTCAAGTAAGTATATTATCTTCTTAAAACAGGAGGCTAGATGGATGTTTACTAAAAGCCATGCCTTTTCCCCTTATAATTCTGTCCCCTTATCATACATTGCTTATCATTTCTGTTATACTTCATCTATGGCTCAGAGGGAATTTGTGTTTTTAGGTCCTTTAACATTTCTGGGTAAGTCAGCCTTTAATTTAAATACGTCTTGCAATCTTTAAAGGATTCCTACTACCATGAAATAAGGTAGCTCTGCAGTTTTGCTTTCCAAGATTTCAGTTACCTGTGGTCAACCACAGTCCAAAACTAGATGAACCTCACATATCCGGACATATCCTCATTGATATGTCAGATGGTCAATAGTAGCATAATGTTATATGACAATGCCTATGTCAGTCACCTCTCTTCAACTCATCACATAGGCGTTTTATAATCTCATATCATCACAAGAAGAAAAGTACATCATAATAAGATATTTTAATTGAGAGGCCAAATTCTCATAACATTTATTATAGTATATTTTTATAATTATTCTGAGTCATTGTTAATCTCCTATTGTGTCTAGTTTATAAATTTAATTTTTATAGGTATGCATGTATAGGAAAAATCATAGTATATATAGAGTTTGGTACTATCTGCAGCTCCAGGCATCCACCGGGGGTCCCGGAACACAGTTCCCATGGATAAGGGGGAACTACTGTCAAAGTATCCGCTGAAAAGGAGACCTCAGTTACTCCATCCAATTGTGCAGGGAGAGTCCATATCTAGTCCAATGGCATGTGATTTCAGAAAGAATCTTACTACATAGCAATTGCATGTGCTGAATTTCATCATGACATTACTTATATATATGGAAAAAACTGCTATATGCTCTGATAAAGACACTTTGAGAGAATTCTAATCCTACAAATTTCAAAAATATGGGAAGATGATAAAAACTGACCAGCATTGGCTCTGGTCCCCTAGACATGGAATGCTCATGGGATTATGAAGGGAGCCTCACCTTGACCACTTGGCTGCTCTTTTCCAGGCCTAGAAATTAGCAAGGATTTATTAAGGGAAAAAAATCTGTTTGTGTTTTGTAGATGAAGCAGCAGAGAGAAAAGCATAATAGACAACAGAAGGCAGAAACGGCCATTGCTTTCTCTTACTCTTTTTAATTCTTCCTGTTTTGTCTTTCATTTAAATGGGATCCTGAGGATACTCCCAACATCTTCACATTGTACCCACAGTCCCTTTTATATGCAACTCATCCCTTTAGTTGGTTATTCTGGTACCATCTCCAATTCCACACCAAAAATATTTATATTTAAATATAATAACAGAAGTCTTTTTATTTAAAGGTGTCAAGATGGTAGATATATGTAATATAATGTAAAATGTATATAAGTGCATAGTTGCAACTTTTTGTCTGGTGTATTTTTTTTTCTCTACTTCATATTGTATTCTTATATCATTTTGTAAACAGGCATAATTCCCCCTTTCTTTTTTAGTCATTATCATTTTCAGTGACTTCTGCATCCTTAGAATTTATGGAACCCATTTCCACTCCAAACTGTTAGGTTTCTTCTGAAGTGAAGTCTTGCTGTAGCTTCCCTGGTGTATATGTCTAAACTTGTATTTACTTTATTTTGTTTCTCGGTCCTCATTCACATTGATAGTGCCTTCCAATTTAGGCCACTGATGGACTTCATTACCATGTTCTTTACCTTCTTAGAGTTTCGATAAAGAATAAAATGTCCAGCAAAAAAAGCATGACATTATTCTGACTCCTGTGGCACTCAGCCAGGCATTTTGACACAACAGGCTCATTCTTACTCGTTGTCTATGGCTAAAAAAGTATTGCCTGAATCAAGTAAAGCAAGAATTCAAATGATATACATCATTTGATACCAAAAAAATGTCTCAGGGCAATTTATTTATTCCCTGAGTAGCAACCTATATTCTCTTTTTTTGTTTAGTGATTTTAGGGGGAAAAATTATTCAGTACAGTTGACATAATCCATTTTTTAGAAAAGGAAATGTGGTTAAGATTCTAATTCACTTATTGTTTACACATTTTCTCCCAGTGTTTGATGTCAGACCTGTAGGACTTTGCACTTGGCTTTCTGCCTTGCTTTGCTTGATGTTTGTATGGGCTTTGAAGGTGTGTGTCTACTACCTGGACTTGGGGCAACATGATATTGTGGAAAGCCGTTACGTTAGCAGCTAAGAGACCTGAGTTCTAATCCCAACTCTGCCAGTAACTATTTACAATCTAGCTTAAGTAAATCAAGACTTGATATTTTTCATCTGTACAATGTAGGGATTAGATTTCAATTTATTACATCTCTACATATTCTGAATCTCTGACTTTGTGTGTTTTGTGTATTTAAGAATTCCTTCCTTTGAGCTGGTCCTATAAGAAGACTGAACATCAGCTGCTAATGCAACTTGCCTTACAAGCCTCTGAGGGATCCATCCAGCAAAAGCATTTGCAGAGCTCTGGCTTCTCTCTCTAGTTTTAATTTTCATCTTAAAGCATTGTCAAAATGTGTGACAGCCAAAGAATAAGAGGCACAACCTTTGGAAGGCCCTGACTAACTAGGATATATGTTTTCCCTGGGTGCGGTTCACTCACTGTATCTCTTTATTGGATATTAATTTCTTCAACTACTGAGGCAACTCTTTGGAGTTTGCAGGTGAGAAGGACAAAACAAGAAACATATTTTGCCTAGATAAAGAACCGTAGACTCTATGAAGGACTTTGGTGTCTATCTCAATGAAAAAGCAAGCAGCAAGGAACCACAGTAAATGGCCTTGACATATGCCACTTAAAGGAGAATACAAGCTTAATAGCTGCTGCGAGCACACGAGCCTATAAAACGAATAAATTTTGGATGATTGTTTCATCCCTATTTGGTATTCTCTCTCTTTTTTTTTTTCTTTTACTCTCTCTTCTACTACCTACCAATCCCACAAAGTGTCCACTACCTGCAACTGAACTTTCTAGAACACCTCCTTACAGAATTCTGTCTAGAATTGTCCTGTTCTGACAGCTATGTATCTGTCGGTCTTTCCCAAAACTGCCAAAATATTCCTCATCAGAATGTCCTGAGTCTGATGCAATAACCCATGGTTATCTGTCAATGGATGCTACTCTGCTAGGTAAAATAAGATAGGTTTCATTGGAAGAAAGACAAAAGAACTTTAAACAAAAGGAGTTGCTTTATAGGAATTTCAAGGGCTCATGAAGCCAATAAAGGAAATACTTTAAGACACATATGGACCTGTAACAGTCCTTAAATCACACCAGAAAAGCTAAGCCTACCAACAGAATAGGCTTTAATATAATGAATAATGTATAAATCCATATACTTCTTGCCAATTTTCCTTCTTACAGTCTATGCTTCAAACCTATCTCACTAAAGACATAGGTTATCTTGAATTCAAGTTGATATATTTATGAAAATTATTTATTGTCAATAAATTATATAACATTACCCCTAGTCTTGAGTTTTTTCTCATTGTACTTGTCTTCTGATTATAAAAGGCCATATATTGATGTAAAAATTTAGAAAATGCAAAAAAGTGTAAATAAGCAAAAGGTAGTAATCCAAACAAAAACTCCACTAGCCAGAGAGAACCATTATTAATATCTAGATATATTTCTTTCAGTCTTTTTTTTTACCCCTAAAAAGTAAACATTATATATGTCCTAGTTAACCAATATCCTAAAAACAAATGTGCTTATCCATCCTATGTATGTAACATAGCTTATGTAATGACTTTCTTCATTTTAGACATTTATTTTATTTCAATTTTTAATTATAAGAAACAGTGAGAAAAAAAACATGATTATATTAAAATGTATCCCTAGGGTGCCTGGGTGATTCAGTTGGTTAAACATCTGACTCTTGATTTTGACTCAGGTCATGATCTCATGGTTTGTGGGATGGAGCCTGTGTTAGGCTTTGTGTTGACAGGATGGAGCCTAGTTGGGATTCTCTTTCTCTCTCTCCCTCTCTCTGCTCCTCCCCCACTTGCACTCTTTCTCTCTCTAAAAATAAATAAATAAACATTAAAAAAAATTATTCCCTCTCTAATTATTGCCATAAAAACTCCTATAGGTAAAATTACTGGTTAAATATATATGTGTGTATATATATATATAAATGTATATACATATATATTTCAAGATCCTTAATAGTATAATGAAATTATACCAAAGAGTTAGAAATAGTGAATATGTGGGTAAGTGTAAAAAAATCAGTACAAAATTTTCTTTCCTTTCTTTATCTAAAAGACATATGTGGGACGCCTGGGTGGCTCAGTCAGTTGAGTGTCTGACTTCGGCTCAGGTCATGATCTCACGGTTCCTGGGTTCTAGCCCCGCATCGGGCTCTGTGCTGCCAGCTCTGAGCCTGGAGCCTGCTTCAGATTCTGTGTCTCCCTCTCTCTCTGCCCCTCCCTCTCTCGCTCTCTGTCTCTGTCTCTCAAAATAAAATAAAGACATAAAAAAAATTTTTTAAGACATATTATTGTTTAAAGCAAAAAAGTGTAACACTGTATTGATGAGTTTGTAACAAATATAAATGTAATATATACAAAATAGCACTAAGAACAAGGGGCAAATGGAATTATACTACTGCAAGTATTCTATATTTTATCTGAAGTGATTCAATATAGCTCCAAGTAGATTGGGATAAGTCAAAAATGCATTTTTAAAAAACTCTACAGAAACTAAAAAAATAATGAAAAGTAGTCAGAAAGTCAACAGAGAAATTCAGATGGGATGCTAAAAAATATTTAATTCACACAAAAGAAGGAACTGAAGAACAGAAGAACAACAAATTATTGAGATCAATAAAAAATAGCAAAATGGAAGACCTGTGAATAATTATAAATATATATTAAAACATGTCAAGTATTAAATGTGTTTAATATACACATTAAATACAAATTTTATTTATTTGAAAACATACTTAATATGTAATAGGGGCGCCTGGCTGCCTCAGTCGGTAGAACATGTGACTCTTGATCTTGGGGTTATGAGTTTGAACCCCATGTTGGGTGTAGAAATTACATAAAAATAAAATTTAAAAAATAATAAGAGTGGTGAAAAACAAATACTAATTATATGCTGGTTACACAAGATGCACTTTAAAATACAAAGACAAATGAACTTAAAGTAAAAATGATGAAAAAAAGATACCCCATACAAACAGTAAACACAAGAAAGCAAGAGTGTTTCTATTAATATCAGACAAAATAGACTTCAAGAAAAGGACCATTGCACTCTTGAATGCTGAGAACAAACTGAGGGCTAAGAGGGGGGAGAGGGGAAGGGGGGTGATGGGCATGGAGGAGGGCACTTGTTGGGATGAGCACTGGGTGTTATATGTAAACCAACTTGACAATAAACTATTTAAGGAAGAAAAAAAAGAAAGTAACTTAAATGGCAAAAAAAAAAAAAGAAAAGAAAGAAAAGAAAAGAAAAGGACCATTGCTAGGTACAAAAAGGGATACTTCATAATGATAAAGGATCAATATATTAGGAAAATTTGACAATCATGAGTGTATATATGGTATGATGGATGGTAAATTTTCAACGAACCTCCATTCTAGGGAGGGAGCATGAATTTTGCATAGACAGCTAGCCTTTTCTGCCAACGGCAGATTACTCACTCTGTCTGTAAAGTAGGGTAACACTTTATAGTATGGTTGTGAGAATTAAATGACTGTCCATAGTAAGCATTTAACCATGTGGGTTGTTGTCGATGCTACTGTCGCTATCGTCTTGTGGCAGGCTGTACAATATTCAAAATATTCACCGAGTAAAGTCTCAGGTAAAATGGTCCCTCTTTATAGGAAAGGAAATCCCTGAAGAAGGGCTGAAGCAAGTACAATTCCTGCCCAAGTGACATTATAAGATCAGAGAGTGGGATCTCACAGAGGAAAAAAAGGTACAGATGGTTGGGGTAGAGGGGGGCTGGGCTAAAGAGAATTTGAATCTGGAAAGAGACTAGAGAGAGAACTTGTATAATGAAAAGATTGCTTGCTTTGTGGTGTGAAATGATGCCTTCTCCTCCATTTGTCATGAAAATATCAGTAAAATCTACATTACTCACCAAATTGGTTAGGATAAAGTTCAGCAGAGTAATAGAAACTCCAAAGAGCAATGTCATAAACAAGACAAATGTTTCTCTCTTACATAAAGGAAGATAAGAAATAGTCTAGGGCTGATATAATAGCTCTACAGCAGTATTAAGATCCCTCCAGTTTTCTGTTGTTTTGCCTTAGGTACAGCCCTTATCCTCTCGGTCTAACATGAATTTTGGAGCACCAGTCACCATAACTATATTCCAAGCAGCACTGTCAAAGGATTCATTATCCTTTTTCAAGATAATCTAGAAACACCACACAATACTTCCTCTTAAATCTCAATGGCCAAGAACTCATCGCATAGCCACTCCTAGTACAGCTCAAGCCTAGGAAGTGTAGTCTTTTTTGTGGGACCAACAATATGCCCAACTAAAATTCAGAGTTCTCGGACTGCAGAAGGGGACTTATCAATGCTCATAGATTGTATTTGTAGGTATGTTATTTGTATATGTTTATGCGTGGAAGAAACATGTGCATACTAGGTAGGTCTGCTGAATGCAAAGTACAAGGTTATTAAGAGGAGTCATTTCACAAGAGTTAGGTCATTAAAAAAGTCGTTTCCCTTTTTTGTTATTCAATTTTTATTACAGTTATTAGCTCGCACCTAAATATTTATTCCATATAAGTTTGTATCTTACTCTTAGCTCTCCAATTAGATTTGGCTTCAATGAAGTTTTGGTAGGCCTAGAGGTCTAGTGTAGGGCAGGTGCATCAGAAACACACTGCACAAAGATATTACTGTAGTGCAACAATATATTTTTACATGGTAATGGATTAGATCGTTAAGTATGACCCCTCAACAGGCCTAATGTTATGAAGGTCTATAATTCTCAAACTCCTTGATCTGATTCTTCCTGGGCTGCCACAGTTACTGAACTTAGGCATTTGTGAAATACAAGAAAGGCAACAGGGAGCTGCCTCCACTCATTTGTATCCTTATTTGGTGTATAGATCCCTAGTACTGCTTGTTTCATAGTTTAGTGGTAAAGTGAAAGTAGCCTTGAACTGAATCACCATCTCATCAGTCTTTGAACTTGAATTGGCTTTTATAAGCTGGTCCAGTGCCCAGAGGAAAAGATTATGCCACACATTATTTCCAGTAGTTTTCCTGTACTCTCTTATCACATTTCTGTATCATTAGGCCAGCACGACCCATGTACATAGATCAGATCAAAAAGAAAAGCTGATGGTGTTTCAGCTCTGTTCAATGCCCCTATTGAAGGGTTATCACCCAGTGTCATCCATCCTTTTACTCAACAAATATTCACTGAGTGTTAACTACATACTAGGCACTGCGCTCAGTGCTGAGTATTGCAAAGAACAAGTTCTTAAAGGGCTTATCAGAAATGCCTTTCCTGAAAGTCCCATCCAAAGTAGTTTCTCTCAATCACACTGTTCTCTCTCTCTGCCTTTTGTTTTATTCATATCATCTTTTAGCAATCTATTCATTACTTTTTTCTTTTTAGTCTTAACTCTACAATGAGGGCTTGAAGATTCTATCTGTTCTCACCATTGCATCCCCAGTGTCTAGTACAGTGTGATAGGTAAACACTTAAATATTTGATTAATTAACATAATGGGCTATCAATTCCTATTATGGTTTTCTGATTAAAGTTCAGAATTTAAAACAAAAAAAATTCCTACAAAAAAAGCCTTGAGAAAAATCTCAAAATCAAATAATAACTTTCCACAATAATTCTAGTAACTAATATGTGTTTTATATAAAACAAGTTTTGATTGTTCTAATCTCCCAACGTAATTCTTTTATTTGCCACTATCAGACTTAATTTACCAGCAGGTGGCGCACCAGAGTAAAGTGGAACAAACTACTTGGACCACCCTCTCCTGCTCAAACCCTCCACTCAAAACTTTTCTTACTTGGTCAAGGGTATTTGGTAAGTGGTTATCAGTGAGAAAAGTCCTTCACATTTTTCTTTCTAATAAGTTAGTCACACTCTTATGTGGCATTTAAATAATTCTTGTTGCAGGAGAAACCCAACACAAACTCTAGATGTAACATGCAAAAAATTCTAAGGAAAGAGTTAAAAGTAGAAATTTTATGTGTTGCCTTCCAACAAAATTTAGAACGGATGAGAGATGAAATGTAAAAGCAAGATAAAAGGCAATGAGAAAGAAAATTGTTGTCATTTAGTGATCTGACAAACTTGAATTAAGCGATGGGCAGTCTAGGTTATTAAATTAAAAAGTTCTCCAAAAACAATTTCACTAAGTCTTATTATATCAGGTGGTCAGAATATCCAATATTGCACATATTTATTATTATATTAGCTGTTTCATGGAAGTGTGATGTAAAGTTGTGTGTGTGTGTATGGCAAGTATCATATATGAGACTTTATGAACCACTCTAATATACATTAGCTTACTTCATATTTGATCTTCACGCCAATCTTGTCAGGCATGGAAAGTTTGTTTATGCTAACATTAAAGTATAATGTGACTCAGAAAGATTAGGTGATATAAGTGAGGTAATTAGCTAGTAAGTTGCAGAGCAGGGAAGAGAATACAAAACTTTCGACAACTTCAATGCTCATTTTTCTATATCATATTAACTTTTTTATGCATCTGAGATTTCTTCTTGAATTGCAGTCACAGATTTGGCTTTTACAGTTTAGGAAGAAATTTTACAGGTTCATAATTAGTATACTAGTTTAAAAAAATTGTGTGTTCAGAGTTAAGGGAAAAAAATCTATTACCCCTCCAAAATGTCTTTTAGACTCTGCTTAGAATTTCCACAACAACCATTCTTCTAGGCTTAAAGTCAGCTATGATACGAATAGTTATCTGGAAAAAAAGCAACTTTAACCATTTCATCCAATAGTTTAGCAAGAATTAGTTTGTTACATCATCAACATTAATTATTTAGCAAAAGCGTAGGAAAATAAGGCAGAAGACCTGGCAATTTTGATGGAAAAAATAGAATATGGTCATTAAAAGAGAAGAGTCTGGAAAGAAACAAGACACCAAAGAGTATATATGAATGATGCCACTTTTGGAAACTTCAAGAATGGGCAAAATTAGTCCATGGTGAGAGATATCAGAGAAATATTTACCTTTGGAAGATTATCTCTAGGAGGAAGCATAAGACAGCCTTCTGAGCTTAGAATGTTCTAGTGATTTTTACACAAGTGTATAATGTATCAGAATTCATAGAACTATATATTTAAGTGTGTGGATATTTCTCTATATGTAAGTCATACCTTTTTTTTTAAAAGTAATTTTTTTTTTAAAAAAGTGGGAGCTCTGAAGTCAGACAGATCTCACCAAATCAGGGTCTGCCATTTATTGGTTATAAGATTCTACCTGTTACGTAGCTTCTTCGAGCCACAGAAACCTCATCTGGAGTAACGGGATAATAATAATAGCTACCTTATGGGGTTGTTGCTTGGATTAAGAGAGCTGGCACACTTAGTGCTCAATAAGTTTAGCAATTATGATTATCACTGTTATTACTACTATTATTTAAAAGGGGAGGACAAGTAGGAGACAAGAGAGAGAAGCTGCATTCTACATATAACACCAGATTACATGGAATATCACAAAATGGCGACCTTGAAATCCTGTAGACAGTATGGAAGCATGTTGTCTGAAGCCTAAGAAATAGTGCTAGAATAATCTGGTAAATTTAGACTTTTGAAGGCTAAAGTTCCTTAGCCTCTGTATGCAAAGTAGGGATATTAATATATATAAAGTTTTTGCAAAGGAAACATATTTAGAGAGAGGGGTGAAATAATAACTTTGTTTTAGAACTAGTAATTTAAATACCTGTAGGTAAAATATAAAATAACACCAGTAAGTATTTCCTCTTGGCTGAGCCATTCTCATCATTTATGTCTCTGATTGTGTATTCTGGGTGTGTGAGCCTGGCTGGCTCAGTTGGTTAAGCTTCTGACTCCTCCTTTTGCCTCAGGTCACAATCTTATGCTTTGTGAGTTTGAGCTCTGCATCAGGCAGGCTCTGCACTGACAGTCCTGAGCCTGTTTGGGATTCTCTCTCTCTTCTGCTCTCTGCCCCTCCCCCACTTCTCTGTGTCTCTCTCAAAAAAAAAATCATATACTAAGAGAAGTCTTCCTAACTATTCTATCTAAAGTAGTTTTTCAGTTTCCTAAAGTTGCCATAACAAATTAACACATGCTGGGTACCTTAAAACAACAGAGATTTTCTCTCACAGTTCTGGAGTCTAGAAATCTGAAATCCAGGGCCTTGCTCTTTCCCAAGGCTCTAGGAAAGAATCCTTCCTTGTTTCTTCTAGCTTTTAGTGGTTGCTGGCAATTTTTGATGCTCTTTGACTTACAGATCATCATTCAAATCTGTTTCCTGTATATGGTTTCTCCCCTGTTTATCTATGTCTCCATTATCTCTTTTCATAAAGACAGGAGTCATTTTATTATGGTTCACCCTAATCCAATATAATTTCATCCTAATGTATTATATCTGCAAAGACCCTATTTCCCATAAAATCACACTCTGAGGTTCTGGGTGGCTGTGAACTTTTGAGGAGCACATTTAATCTAATACAAGGAACATTTACTAATAAGACAAAAATAAAGTAGTCCAATATGTCATAACCATTCTTCACTAAATATTTTCTTTACAGCACAGATTGATTTCTTCACTTCTTTATTATCTGTCTCTACCAACTGGAATCTGAGCTTACCAATGGTAGTTATAAAGATAGTGCCTAGCAGTCAGTTGAGGTTCAAAAACATTTGAAAGATAAATTAATTAGTTGATTTTGACTAGGAGAAATAAGGCAAGATAATTCAGTATAAAATAAAAAGTACTTAGCTATTGGCCTAAGAACTCTCTTATCACTTTCAGGTCACATTTTTACTGTGATCAGTAGATAGCCAAAATAAATCAGTTGAATGCTGAGAAAGTAAGCTCATCAACCAAAGTGTTCCAGCCACAACATGGGGGATTTAAATGACGTTCTGAGTCCTGGGATTATAAACATTCCTTCAAAGGTCACAGCGACATTGGGAGAGGAAATTGCACAGGGAGCAAACTGCCTCTACCTCCCTCTAGCAAGCACCCTTGTTCCGACCATTCTCCATTCTCGTTTATGTAGCTTTGCTTGGGGAAAAGAAATAGCTTTTTTTTTTTAGTTTGAAAATCACTCATCTATAGGGAAGCAAACAGCTCATCAGACTATTTTTTTTCTCTTTCATTTTGTCTAAGTAGATATTCTTTTATATAAAAATAATTTATTGCTGTTTGGTATTGCTTTCCTGTTAATGAGAGCTGATGTACACCTTCACACTTACCTTGGACCATTTAGTTGAGTTTTAAGCATTAAGCAATCATTTGGTTGGTTGATTTTTTAAAAAATTTTAACTTCTAAAAACCACTTTTAATCAACATCACAGATTTGTAAATTCAGCCTGATGTTTGAATCCCAACCACTTATATAGTGTTCTGTAGCTAAAAGAGCATGAGTTTAGGAATCAGACTAAACTGGGCTTGAAATATCTTAGTTATTTCCTGTGTGTGATCCTAGGTAAGTCATTTCTTTTAGTTTCTTATCTGCAAAATAGGGATAATGATAATCTATTTCACAAGATTATGATGAATATCATATAAACAAATTCTGTAAAAGCATCTTGCACACAGAAGGTGCCAAATAAATGTTAGTTTCCTGCCCTCAAATGGTTTTAAGGACTGTTTCAAATTTCAGCTTTCTCATGGTGGAAAACCTGGTAGTCTATTTATATTACTTAGTAAAGTTAAAATTTTGCTTATATTTTTCTTTCCATAGATACCTAATTGAAAGTTATCTTAAATCACTAAGTGGCTAAAGGTCTTTTCTAAAAACATAATTCAAAGAGATTAAATAATAGATGATTTATATCTCAAATAACATACATTTCCTCTCTTGATTTACACATGACTTTTGGAAACTAGCATAAATCTCATGAGTGGGCATAATGCCTTTGAAACAGATGGATGTGAATGTTCCGATGCCAGAAATCCAGCCCGGCCACAGTTCATGCAGAATGGTAAAATGGTGACAGTTCTTGTAATTGGTCATCTGTTCCTAGTAATAACCAAGTCTATCAGAAATACAAGAAATATTCTGAAATACAGAATGTTCATTCAGCATTGAGCAGGAATTTACAAATATTTCATATTCAAATATTTTTTAATATTTTAAGCTCTATCAGTGCACATCTAATGTAGATAATCTTCTTTCCTTGTTTATAGCTGGAAACATACCAACAACCTGGCTGGCTCAGTTTAGAGAGTATGTGACTCTTGATCTTGAGGTTGTGAATTTGAGCCCCATGTCGGGCATGGAGGTTACTTAAAAAAAAAAGGAAGAAACAACCTAAGTTGTTGGTTTATAAATAGTCCTGATTTTCTAGTTTCTCTTTTCTAGCTCAAATTTAGCAGAGTAATTCCTAAAATCAATAGGCAGAGATCCTTAAATTATACATTAATTATATTTTCAAAGACGTAACAATGAGGATGTTCATTTTTTAATGTTCATTTATTATTTTTCATTTTTTAATGTTCACTTACTATGTTTTCATGTTTTTTATGTTTTGTTTTCATTTTTTAATGTTCATGTTATTATTTTTTTAAGGCTTATTTATTTTTGAGAGAAAGGCAGAGTGTGAGCAGTGGAGGGGCAGAGAGAGAGGGAGGCACAGAACCTGAAGCAGGCTCCAGGCTTCGAGGTATCAGCGAGAACCGCGAGATCATGACCTGAGCTGAAGTTGGCCGCTTAACCAATTGAGCCATCCAGGTGTTCCAAATGTTTATTTATTTTAGAGAGAGACAGAAACAGAGTCAGACACAGAGAGACAGAGAGAAAGGGAGACAGAGGATTCAAAGTCGGCACGGCATTGTCAGCAGAGAGCTGGATGCAGGGCTCCAACCCATGAACCACGAGATCATGACCTGAGCTGAAGTCTGATGCTTAACCAGCTGAGCCACCCAGGCTCCCCAAGGATGTCTATTTTAATGGTATTTATCATAGAGGAAAGTTGGAAAAGCTTAAATGATCAATAGTAGAAGACTGATTAGGGGCCTCTGGGTGGCTCAGTTGGTTAAGCACCCAACTCTTATTTTTGGCTCAGGTCCTGATCTCATAGTCATGAGATAGAGCCCTGCATTGGGCTCCATGCTGGGCATGGAACCTGCCTGAGATTCTCTTTCTCTCTCTCTCTCTCTCTCTCTCTGCCCCTCCCCTGCTCACAGTGTCTTTCTCTCTCTCTCAAGAAAAAGAAGACTTGTTAAATAAGTTGTTCTATCTATAAATGGCTATATTATGTTATATCTACACTATACTATGCAGCTACTAATATTATGTGGTAGGATATATTTAAGTGGGAAATGATCATAATACTTTACCATGAAAATGTATAAAACAAATGATTATACAAAGTAATATTTCAATCAAAGATACACTAAATGGATTTGAGAGCTCTTTATTCCACCTTACTCTATATTCAGAATCTACCCTGAACTCCCTATATTCCTTCTCTGCTTTCTCTTTCTCCCTAGTACTTAACCATATCTAACATACTGAAATTTTGCTTACATATTAGTGTCTATTGCCTTGCCTCACTCTCTCTAGAGATGACTCTATGTAGCAGCTTTGCTGCCTGAGTTTTACTAACTGAGGTATCTCCATTTGGCAAATAGTAATTGATAGAGAGAGAGGGTAACATGAGAAGACATTTCATCCAGTGATCCAATTTCTCAAGGCCAAGAGTAAGTTGTAAAATTCAAGAGAGCAATTTAGGAGGGTTGAAACAAGTTCTGTATTTACATAGCCATTAATGTTTTTACAAGGAACTGTCACCATAAGAATTTATCTGTTTATCAATTTCATCTATGAATCAAGTAGCCAACCTAAAAATCCAAACCAAAAGTTTAAAAAAAATCAAGTTAGTTTGGCTTTCTTAACAGTTGTAAAGTTTTTAAAGAGAAGAAGGTTATTAAATCTGTTGTAAGTAAGTTGAAAGATTCTTGGTCAAATTCCACTTTGCACATAAGAATATGTAAACTAAACAAGCCTGATTAGGTGCATTGAGATTTACCTGCTGTACTTTTTAGGTTCTACAGTCATAAGCTTATCTGACAATTGTGAAATATGAGTGGTTTTTTCCCCTAGTGATTTGTCTAGTGATTATTAATAATCAGGCCAATGATGCAGTTATTTGGCATACCACTAGGGTTCCTTTGCTTTTTATTAGTGAGGCCAAAAGAATGATCTACTCAAACTATGATAATTCATAGCTGATGCCATTAACTTATAGAAAATAAGACCTAGCAGTGCTTATTAAAATTTCATCTTCTGTTGAAATTAAAAAATAACTTTTCTCTTCTTAGAGAGTCTGAATTTATATATGTTGTTTAGAAAAATAACACAAATTATTATTTAACTAATTTCTGATTTTTTAACATAGCTCTATGCTTTAATTCGGACTATGAGAAAATATGCTAATGATAACTTTTACAGTTATATCATCAAATAACTTTCTAAATAAAACCTTAATAAGCATATTAAGTATCCTTAGAGTTCTTGCAGAAGAGGGGTACCTCGATGGCTTGATGATTGAGAACCCTCAATGGACCTTCAGTGGTTGAGAGTCTGACTCTTGATTTTGGCTCAGGTCATAATCTCACAGTTTGTGGGATTGGACCCCATGCTGGGCTCTCTGCTGAGCACAGAGCCTGCTTGAGATTTTCTTTCTCCTTCTCTGCCCCTCCCCCCTCACACAGATGCTCTTTCTCTCTCAAAAAATAAAAATACCCTCTCTCAAAATAAATATTTAAAAATTTTTATGTTTATTTATTAATAAACAGAGAGCCTGAGATGGGGCTTGAACTCACGGACCATGAGATCATGACCTGAGCGGAAGGCAGAAGCTTAACTGACTGAGCCACCCAGGTTCCCCTCAAAATAAATATTAAAAACAAAAAGGAATTCTTGCAAAACACAAGATTAGAAGTTGTATTTGTTGCACTAGACTTCTATGATTCTACTTACACAGAGGGCTAGTTTCATGGGCTTGCAACTTGTGCAAGGATGTAGGCCTATGTGTTTGGTTATCAGACTAACTACATGACATCCTATTTAACGTAAGGATTGTTTGACTTTGAGAAGACCGTATATAGAGAAAGTAAATTTCCATGGAGAATGTGTGTAAGTAGAGGAAAGGCAGAGCAAAGAGGAATATGGCAGCAAAAAATTCTGGGACACTGGAAGTTAGTATGGACTGCTCAATCTCTCCACTACCTACAATTCTAAATTTAAAAGTTCATAGGAACTTTCAGCTCTGCCCAAAGCTTGCTTAATGGGTCAGTTTTGTCCTTGGTCAGGAAAAATTTAAGGAGCACAGTGTCGATAGCTCATGTCACTCTGCATCAGGTTAAATGTCTAATCCCCCGTCAACTTCCTATAATATTTCTAGTTAAAGTAATAGGGTCCCTAGGCCTTAATAACTTGTGCAGTACCTGATTTCTCTAAGATTGGGGTTTGTCTTCTCCCATCCCCAGTCTCCTGTGGAATTGGAATGCTCCCGCAGGAAAGAAAGTGGGGGTGCCTGGGTGGCTCAGTGGGTTAAGCATCTGACTTCAGCTCAGGTCACGATCTCACAGTTCCTGAGTTTGAGCCTGGCATCGGGCTCCATGCCAGTGATGGGGAGCCTGCTTGGGATTCTCTTTCTCCCCTCTCTGCTCCTTCCTCACGCATGCTCTCTCTCTCAAAAATAAATAAATAAACTTTCAAAAAAGTACTTATCAGGGATGAGGATCTAAAGTGATTAAGGGATAGGTGTCAAAGATTAACTTGTTTTCCTAAGGACTTCTTAGATACAACGGATTCTGACATATGATCTAGTTTAGTATCAGTAGCCGAGGGCATGTATAGTTGGGTAGAAGCAGAGAGTATGTTACCTTCATTATTCAAAGACTAAGTCTATCAGACAGCAGAATTCTCATGGCTGCTTTTAAAGTACAATGCTATTCATATTTTAATAGTCAGAATGTTTCTACTGTTATATTTAACATTTGTGCAGATTAGAGGGGAAAAATAAGAATGCTGCCCTTTCATTTACTTATCTTTTGAATCTTCAGACCGTTGATATAAAAGCAAAAACATAAAAAACATTAAAAGACAATGGGTGCCTAGGTGGCTTAGTCGGTTAAGCATCCGACTTCGGCTCAGGTCATGATCTCGTTCGTGGGTTCAAGCCCCGCATCGGCTCTGTGCTGACAGCCAGCTCAGAGCCTGGAGCCTGTTTCAGATTCTGTGTCTCCCTCTCTCTCTGACCCTCCCCTGCTCATGCTCTCTCCCTCTCTCTCTCTGTCTCTCTCAGAAATAAATAAAAAACATTAAATAAGTAAATTTTTTTAAAAAAGCAAAAACAGGGCACCTGCCTGGCTCAGTTGGTAGAGCATGTGACTCTTGATCTCAGGGTCATGGGTTTGAGTTCCATGTTGGGCTTAGAGATTACTTAAAAAAAAAAAAAGCAAACATATTTTGTTGTCAATATAAAACAAAAACATTTTGGGGCTAAACTTAACACTCTTCATGACCAACTTTTTATATATAAAAGCTGGTAACTGCCAGTTTGGCTACACAATTTTTCAGGTAATAGAACTCCTACCGCCAAAGAAGGGAGGAATGATGGAAAGCTTGACTCTTCTCCTTCCCTAGCTAAAGGAGGCATATTACATAAACATTTTCCAAACTCGGAGTACAATATCACTTTGTATACTATAGTATGTAACACACACACACACACACACACACATACACACACCCCACTCTCATTTCACTTCTGACACTTCTAGTTACCAAATGTGTGGGTTTNCCCCTCCACCAAGCAATTCTCCAATTCTCTGTGGACACTGGCTGGGTATCCTACAATTCAATTTAATTCTGACAATATCGAGATCGAAACAGCATCAAATTCCACTGTTTAAGGGCTCAGTCCTACAAAAGTGCCCCCACTACACATGCCAATCCCAAGTCCAGGTTGTTACTTATGCTTTGAACAACTCACCAGAAACTGGAGGTTCCCACAGTCCCTTCCTTGGGTTCAATTAATTTGCCGGGATGGCTCCCAGAACTCAGAAAAACAGTTTATTTAATGGATCACCCAGTTTATTAGAAAAGGATATACAACTCAGGAACAGCCAGATGGAAGAGATGCATAGAGCAAGGTGTGGGGGAAGGGGTGAGCACCACCCTTCCAGCACCACCATATGTTTACCAACCTGAAAAGCCTTTGAACCCATTTTGTGGAACCTCCATTACAGTAGACACGAATGATTAAATCATTGGTCATTGATAATTGAGTCAACTTCCAGCCCCTCTCCTCTTCCTGGAGGTTGGGGGTGGAGGGTAGGGCTGAAAATTCTATTCCTCTCTTGATATTGTTGGTTCCCCTGGCAACCAGCACCCTCCCCCACTCCCACCTCCTTAGACTTTCCAAAAGTCACCTCATTAACATAAACTCTGGTGTGGTTTACAGGGGATTGTTATGAATAACAAGACGTCTTTATCTTTCTTATTACTTGGAAAATGCCAAGGGTTTTAGGAACTCTGCTAGGAATGGGGATGGAAACCAAATTTATATTATTAAAAATGACAATATCACAGGGTACCTGGGTGGCTCAGTGGGTTAAGCATCCAACTTCAGCTCAGGTCGTGTTCTCACAGTTTGTGAGTTCAAGCCCTGCATTGGGCTTTCTGTTGTCAGCACAGAGCCCCCTTCAGATCCTTTGCCTTGTTCTCTCTCTGTCCCTCTCTCACTCATTCTCTCTCAAAAAATAAAAAAAAGAAAAAAATTTTAAATAACACAATAGTATAACACTGAGTTATACAAGTTATTCTTTATCAAACCAAAAGTGGTAATGAAAGAGTTACTTTGTGAAAAATCATTATGTTGACAGAAAAGAACTGTATCTTTGTCCTTAGAAAATGTATGGTCTGTTTTTGTGAGCCAGAACAGACAAAAGACAGCATCTACTAAGTAAGTGTGAAATAAATGCTAAGGAAATAAGTTCAGAATAGGAAGGGGAACAGTAGGCTGGGATGGAAAGGAAGAGTTTTATGAAAAGAAACTTGTCAACATTTTTAGAAAATAAAACATATTATTTTCCTGTTAGTAAAAACAGCATATAAAATGTTTAAGTTTATGACACATTTGTGACCTTTTCACTGAAAGATATGGTATAAAAAGTTGCCTATTATTCAATACTTATTCAAAAGTACAAACCATTGAGGTGAAATATAATTTTGTCCTTAAAAAATTAAAATGAAAAGCAATTTGAAAATGGAAGAAAAATATAGTTACTATATCTCTATGGCTAGTTGTTATTGTCTAGTTACTTTATTAAAAAGTCGTGTTTTAGGAATATAAAGATTAGATTTTACTTTGCAAAATAATAGACATTGCATGTAAATTGATGAAGGTTGACTTTAAACAAATTTATAATAAAGTTAATGATATCTGGAAAGCAGATAAAATGAAGCAAAAATAATATGAAAGAATCCAAATTGTTTTAATTTTACTAAAGTAGCTCGTAACAATCTATTTTTCTTACTACTTATACTAACATCATTATGCTTGTTAAACCTGCATTCAATTTATAGTATGAAATAAGAAAACCATGTTTTTTGAACTTATCTTTTTAAAAATTTATTTATTTATTTTGAGAGAGAGAGAGAATGCATGGGAGGGAGCAGAGAAAGAGGGAGAGAGAGAATCCCAAGCAGGCTCCATGCTGTCAGCACAGAAACCGAGGCTCGATCCCACCAACAGTGAGATGATGACCTGAGCAGAAATCAAGANGTGAGATCATGACCTGAGCGAAAGTCGGACGCCCAACCGACTAAGCCACCCAGGCGCCCCCCCTTCAATTTTATCTTAAATTATTTTGGATTTCTAACATAACTTTGAATACCATTACCTATGAACAAGAAGGAATATATTTGGTGTGTGACCTACACATGCCAGGATATAAACATGTATGTTTCTAATCATGTTATTTTTTAGTGCCTTTTAAAATGGCAGTGTTTCAAAAAATTAAAAGATAGTGCTTCATAATCTCAGATGTTAACAATTCTATCTATCTATCTATCTATCTATCTATCTATCTATCTATCATAGCTATCATTTAAGTAAATAAAAGATTCACACCATCCAGTAGTTATAGTGATGGTATACCACATCTGTTCTATTTTTTATAAGCTAACATAATAATGAGTCTTGAAAAAAGATAGCAACTTCTTTGATGGCAAAAGCATGTATATATGTGTTTGTAGGTATGTGTCAATGAGAGCTGTCCCCTCAGTCACTTGGCTAACTGCCTCACCTCTTCTTGTGTTTGTTCTGGTCTAACCACAGTGAGGCCCTGATTAGCCTATTTACTAATGAGACCTATCCTTTTCTTGGTATTTTTAATCTCTGTTTCTCTGGCCTACTATTTCTTATATAGCATAAATCACTTAAAAATTGTTTTAATGTTTATTTTTGAGAGAGAGAGAGAGAGACAGAGTGTGAGCAGGGGAGGGGCAGAGAGAGAGGGAGACACGGAATCCGAAACAGTTTCCAGGATCGGAGCTGTCAGCACAGAGCCTGATGAGGGGCTCGATCTCATGGACTGCGAGATCTTGACCTGAGCTGAAGTCAGACACTCAACTGACTGAGCCACCCAGGCACCCAGCATATATCAATTTCTAACATAGTATATTATTTTATCATGTTTATTCATTATTGTCTATCTTTTCCTGGTAGAATGTAATCTTCACATAGTCAGGAATCTTCATCTGTTTTACTTACTAACATATGGCAAGAGCCCAGAATAAAGCCTGGGACATAGCAATCACTTAATAAAGATCTGTTGAACTAAAATGGAATGAAATGAATGAGACCAGAAGCAATAGAAAATCAGTTTCTGTGAAGATATAACTGTACATAGCAACATGTACTTTTTATGTACTACTTTTTTTTAAAGACAAGATAACTGCGTTTCTTGGATGGGGCTGTCGATTTTATATACATAGATCTCTCTATCTCTCCCTCCCTCCCTATCGGTCTATATAGAGAGTCCATGGGGATATTAAATTCATAGCCAACAGAACTGACACCAAAATCATGTGTCTTTTAAATGAACTTGATGAAATCTCATTTCCTGCAGATCACTTCCTCAAATGTTACCTCCTCAGGGAAGTCTTCACCGACTACCTTATCTAAAAGTGCACCCTATCCCGTAGTCATTCTCTAACCCTTATCTTGCTTCATTTCCTTCATAATTCTTATCATTGCATGATGTTATGATAAATATTCGTTTATTGTCTACCTCCTCCAGGAAAACAGGGAACTTATCTGCCTTCCTTACTGCACTATCTCCCTCTGTTTGGATCAGTGTCTGGCACATAGTAAGTATTTGTCAGCATGAATGCACTGAGGATTTGCATGCCCTCATGTTGTTCTTCACATGAGAATGATCCAATTGTTTGTCCCCAGATCTAAAGTTGCTAAGCAATCAGTTGTATTGTATTATTCCCTCACTAATAAACAAAGAATAATTCTTCATGTTTCATATCATATTGAGTGAGATGGTTGAAAGGTCTGAACAAGTATATATGCTAGATATTATTCCTTGAAACATCAATGAAGTTCACTACTGACCTGGAAGATTACATCTTAAATCATATTAAATAAAAGTTTTAGATTGACTCTTTGTTCTTTTCTGGGTAAAACTATATTAATTTTATTGAATTCAAAGTAAAGACACTGACCTAAAATTCGGTGAAATTTCATTTGATTTAAAGACTTAAACAAGGCTGGGGTGCCTGGGTGGCTCAGTCAGGTAAGCGTCCAGCTTCACTCAGGTCATGATCTCACGGTTCATGAGTTTGAGCCCTGCATCGGGCTCTGTGCTGACAGCTCAGAGCCTGGAGCCTGCATGAGATACTCTGTCTTCTTCTTGCTCTGTCCCTCCCCAACTCATGCTCTGTTATCTCTGTCTCAAAAATAAATAAACACTAAAAATTTTTTTTTAAAAAAACTTAAGGCCAATGTATAAAGAGGTATATACTCTATACCTCTTGCTCTTTTCTTTTTTTTAAAGGTTTATTTATTTTGAGAGAGAGAGAGAGAGAGCGCGAGCATGAGCAGGAGAGGGGCCAAGAGGGAGAGAGAATCCCAAGCAGGCTCCACACTGTCCATGCAAAGTCTGACACAGGACCCTTAGATCAAGAGTCAGACACTCAACCTATTGGGCCACCCAGGCACCCTGAGATCCCTTTGCTCTTTAATTCTACTTCCGGTTTAAAATCTGGGCTGGGTGACAAGAGCAGGATTGAATGACATTGCTGCGTGTGAGTGACAATACCAGGCTTGAATGACATAGCTGCTTGTCTTTGTAATGGAGGTAAAATGTAAAAAAAAAAAAAAAAAAAAAAATACATTGTGTAAAATGGTGTTGTTTACTTTGTTGTCCAAGGACCCCTACAGTCTTCACCAAAATTGTCAGTTGTGGATACACCTCAAAAGTACTTGTAAGGATGCTTTAAATGTCAGAAATTTATAAAGTTCACAAAAGAGATTGATGAAGAATTATAGAAATCACACTTCTTATAAAACTTAAGCATAAATGTTTTACAGTATTTGTCTTCCTTACTAAAATGTTTCAAACTCTTGAGAGAATAAACAAGAAATGTCTGTATTCTTTTCAGTAGCTACCCCCAACAATATCAGATAGAGTTTCCCTGTTTCCAAAGGGATGACTCCTTTAATGATATCTGACATATATATTCTGTGATTTTTCAGACACTTGAAGTGGGTGATGGGCATTTGACGAGGGCACTTGTTACGATGAACACTGGGTGTTGTATGGAAGCCAACTTGACAATAAATTATATTTAAAAATAAATAAAAATTAAATAAAAATAAAAATAAATAAAAAATAAAAATAAAAATCCCTAAGTGAAAACAAAACCCAAACCATAACAACCTAAGATTAAATCATCAGTCTTGTTAACTTGAAAGCTTCAATCTGTAGCTCAATTCAAAACTCTCTGTCCCGGTCCTGCTGCCTACCCACCCACCCCAGTACAGGGAAAGCTCTGGCGACATGTGGCTCTCAGACATGTTTTTCCTCCTCTCCCTGACTTAGTGCCCCGGTTTATGGCAGAAAGAAGGGACAAAGAAAAGGTCAAAGGCTTCCTTATTTGAAAAAGAAAAGGGCAAATGTTTCTCTACTTGACTGGGTAAGAATGCAATCTCCATTGATTGGATACTGATAAGCTCTATGTGACAGTGTCCAAAAGCTGAGTTCCAATTACTGGCTGTCTTCCATTTTTCTTGCTGCAATGGTTCCGTCTTGCTGTATTCAGCCCTTATACTGACAAAATGGCTCAAGCCCACTTTACTTTCCTGGTATTCACACCACGCACAGGAAACTTCACTATTCTTGCCACACTAAGTCATGGGTACAGGGCTACTTCCCTGCTGCCTCTCATCATTCAAATCCTCTTTCTCTTCTTCCACTCTAGGAGATGAGCAGGTCTGGTGGCTAAGCAAATGTCCAACAGAGAAAAGATATGTGTTTCCCCTTGTTTCATAAACCCAGTCTTTAGAAGTGATTCTCTTCCCGCACTCTTCATCTCAATGACACATTGGGAACAGCTTGTCCACAAATACTGCTTTCTCCAACAGGCCTCCTTTCTCTCTGTCTCTTTTGATTAAGAGTCATAGGTGTGGTGGTGGTGATAAGGCTAGCTGTGACACTACTCAGTCAATGCTGTAGGTTTTTTATTTTTTAATTTTAATTTTTAAAGTTTATTTATTTTGTGAGACAGAGAGAGAGAATGTGCAGGGGTGGGGAGGGGCAGAGAGAGAGGGGAACAAGGGAGAAAGAATTCCAAGCAGGCTTCATGATCTTGGTGCAGAGCCCAATGTGGGGTCTCAATCTCAGGAACGGTGAGACCATGATCAGGAGTCGGCCAAAATCAGGAGTCGGATGCTTAACATACTAAGCCACCCAGGCATCCCTAAAGTTATTTTAACCTACGTTGTAGAATGTTGTTGTAAATGTGTGTGTAAAAAATATTCAGCTATCACTTGAATATTGTTGTGATTATCGCATACTAATATGTGATATTAAATATCAGACAATATTTGTTTAATATATTTGTAAACCTTAGTCTTAAAGTGGATAAGGGAAATAGCTCTTATTTGGTCCTCCCTCCTGTTCAAAATATCTGTGGTATTCAATTCACATCCCATGCCAATTTCTTATAACATAGTGATGAAGAAGCCTCAATCTCAGTCTACAGGAATCTAAAATTCAAGTGATTCAAGTACAGAAAATTTTTTTTTTTAGAGAGAAAGTATGAGCATGGGAGAGGGAAAGAGAGAGAGAATCTCAAGCAGGCTCCATGCTCAGTGTGGAGCCTGACATGGAGCTCAATCCCATGACCCTGGGATCATGACCGAAGCTGAAATCAAGAGTTGGATGCTTAACTGACTGAGCCACTCAGGTGCTTCAAGGACAGTATTTTCTTGAATGTACTTAGTTCATGGTTTTGTGAAGTATTAAGTCTTAAATAAAACAATGAAGACACTTAGAGGCATGTGTATATATATTAAATATATATACATATTAAAAACATATATTAAAAATTCCAGCAAATGTTGCAATAATGAAACTTGTTTTACTTGGTTTAACTCAGCATTCCCTGTGCTTAATTTACAATGGAATCCTTTTTTTTACAGAATACTTGCCCAGTATCTCATGAAATTAGTCTGAAGAACCCAGTTGGTATCCTCCCTCCCTCTCTTCTTTTTTGTAATTTTTGAGTCCATAAGGAACCACACAGATCTATGCAAGTTCTTCAACTTAAAGAAAGAGAGAAGAAAGGAAGAAAGGAAGAAAGACAGACAGACAGACAGACAGAAAGAAAGAAAGAAAGAAAGAAAGAAAGAAAGAAAGAAAGAAAAGAAAGAAAGAAAATAAATTAAAAGAGAAAAAAGATTCCCTGGCTTTTAGTAGGAGCAACTGCCTTATGAGATGAGGCTACCAGAAAAGGTCTTCCCTCCTATTTAAAAGTATTACGTGTATACCTCTATTCTAGGTGGTCTTTTCTTTTCTTAAATACTGTTTTATTTTTTAAGTAATCTCTCCACCCAATGTGGGGCTCGAACTGACCACCCCAAGATCAAGGGTTGCATGCTATTGAGCCAGCAAGGTGCCCCAGGCAGTCTTTTAAAAACACCTGAAATGATTATAAGTTCGAGCTACTTCATATGGAGTTGGCTCAGTGGGTTGAGCGTCCAACTTCGGCTCAGGTCATGATCTCACCGCTCGTGGGTTCGAGGCCCGCATTGGGCTCTGTGCTGGCAGCTCGGAGTCTGGAGCCTGCTTTGGATTCTGTGTCTGCCCCTCTCTATGCCCCTCCCATGCTCACGCTCTGTCTCTGTTTCTCAATAATAAATAAATGTTTTAAAAAATCCTGTAATTGTAGAAGGGATGTCATCACAACGACTGAAACAAGTTTAGCTAATCTTTATTAAAAAAAAATCTTACAGTAGCAAAGCATAACATCGTCACTACTTGATGCTATAAAATGTAATAATTTAAGAATGTTTCACTTTCCTACCTTACTTGACTTATTTTTATTTCTCAACAGAAAACATGCAACAGCCAGTGAGTACACTTATAAAATGACTTGTCATTTTTACATGGCTATTTATATTATCTATCATTTTCTTGTATTTTCCCTTTCTAGCTGCTCCCTTAATAATTAGCTTCTCTATTCAAAATTCTTAGATTACATGTAGTATTTCTCATAAAAATATTACCATTTTAGCAACTACTATTTTGCGACTGTTTGCTTCATTCTGTATTACACTAAGATTTACAAAGATCATCTCATAAAATGTTAACAACTTTGAGAGGCATTATAATATTTCTATGTACAATATTCAGGTAACAAAACTGAGGCTTTAGAGAGGTTAAGCATTTGCCCAAGGGACCTCAGCTTGCATGTATTTTGGTTGGATAAAATTCCAGGTTTGAACATTCTAAAACCCAAGTTCTTAACCTTTGCTTCTCAAATTCCTGGTGGTTCAGTAATATACTCTTGAATATTTGTGATTTCTCCTCAAAACCTTTAGTTCTGAAGTTTCATTTCAAAAATAACTTAAAAATGTAACTATACTTTGGGTCACAAGGAAGACCCTTATATAAGTACATACTTTTCACCTGATTTGAATGCCAGGTTTTTGTGTTTATAACTGAGTTAGAGACACGCTATAAAACTTAAATTGCCCTGGGCTACTGTAGAGAATAAAAACAAACAAATGAATGATGCATACATGAGAGGTAAAGGTCAAATATAGTGACTGCTTGGTTCTGGAACAAAGGCTTTTAAAAAAATTGTAACAGAGAAAACTAGTGGGAAATTGAATTATCATATAATAAACATGACTATTAATCTCTAATGACTTCCAGCTCGGCAAAACAGTATTTGTTACTTTAAAATTAATGTTATTAACTTCAAATATTTTAGTCTAATTTCTATTATTTCTGGTTTAATAGTTAAAAAAGAGCTATCAGTACAGGCTTACACTAAGTTTTCTATGTGCACATAGCACATATTAGGGTATCTCTAAAATATTTATCATATTTGGGCACTCAAAATAATTGTTATAGAGTGTTCCTATATTATTCAAGACTGAGGAACAGTACTACATAATCTGTATGGCTGGTAGATAATAGGAACTCAATAATTGTTACTTGAAACAGAATTTTAATGATCTATCTGGTTCTCCATATTTATTCATTTGGTTGATTCAGCCAGACTATCTTGGAGTTTCTTTCTCATGATAAAAGCACTGAACCTACAGGAGGTTTTAGTGTTTCTTAGACTTTTTCACTAGGGAACACTTAGAGAATGTTATGAAATCTATGGACTCGTTCCCCCAAAGCCCATGTTTATATATATATATATAGTGTGTATATATATACATAGTAAACAGCATACATTTTTTATTTTTTATATTTTTNACATCCTTGCCAGCATCTAGAGTCCTCTGATTTGTCCATTTTAGCCACTCTGACCGGCGTGAGGTGGTATCTCAGTGTGGTTTTGATTTGTATTTCCCTGATGAGGAGGGATGTTGAGCATTGTTTCATGTGGCTGTCTGCATACATTTTTTAAAAAGAGAGAACAGGCTGTGAAGTTGGAAATAATCTATATAATTGAAGGCAACTTTTCTTAGAGTCTCCATTTCCTCATCTGTACAGTGTGAATACTACTTCTCTTATGTTATGCAGCTAGATGAATGAAATCATGTAATTATGGTCCTTGCAATTTAGTAGATGCTAAATAAAGTGGTAGCTATATTTATTATCAGGCCAATACTGATCTCCTATTTTATCTCTAATTACTGTTTGAGGTTTTCTTGTGCTGATTAGTTTGTTACAGCTACTTTCTAGTTCCAAGGATCTTATATTTTCCCCACTGGTTACCTTAATTGTTTTTTCCTTCTGGGCTACCTATTTTTACAGATGATAGTGATCCACAAAAGCACTGGTGAGTAATAACATCTTTAATGTTCAGGTCAGAATGTTAAGCAGCTTTAACATTACTGTGATCAATACCAAAGGTGATGAGCAATAAATAGTAATTCAATACAAGAATAAGGATATTGGAAGGGCAAAATATGGGTCACAAGTTTAAACTGGAGAAGATCTGCTACAAACAAGAACATGGAGGAAATTATACTATTATATCAGATAGTTTCTTGAGAATTACATGACAATAATAGATGTGTGGCACATAACTGAGTCAATCACATTTGAATAATGAATGATAAATGGATACCAAGTCAGAACATAACATTGTATTCAGATGAGAAAACATTTATTCTATTATTGTTATATTAAAAGCATCCTTTTATGTTTATATCTGGAAAATAGTTCTCCGAGGCTGTAGAAAATTTACGAAGAGTTCAGAAAGAGTGCCATAGAAAATAATGCAAAGCTTTGGAAACACAATTATAAGAGAAATCCTTACATAGCAAACTCTAAGAGACTGTACAAATTCTTTTCTCTACTTGTTTTCATTGTTATTTTGGTATTTTTTTCATTTTGGTATTTTTAAGCATCAAATGTTGCATGAAATGCATAGGTGACAGGTTGAGGATAAAAGTTTTTCTGTGTGTTTGATACAGTGTCACTACAGACATCATAATGAGATTTCACAAAATGCTTAAGTTTAAGATTCTCAAGTACTATGAAATGCTTTTATAAATAAACAGTAACTTCAATATGTAGAGAATATATTAAAAAGTGATCTTAAGAAGAATATGTACAAAGGGTGCCTGGGTTCAATTAGTGAAGCGTCAGACTCTTGGTTTCAGCTCAGGTCAGGACCTCACGACTTGTGGGTTTGAGCCCTGCATCGGTCTCTGTGCTGACAGCGTAGAATCTGCTTGGGATTTTCTGTCTCCGCCTCACTCTGCCCCTTCCTGCTCATGCTCTCTCTCTCTCTCTCAAAAATAAACTTCTTTTTAAAAAAAGAATATGTACAACAGAACATATTCTCCCTCCCCAAATTATGGCCTTATTAGAGATGTTGGTCATTTATCTTCATAAATGACTCATTTTAGAATGGTGGCTGCTTGAAGTACGGTATGTCCTGGCTTTTTTCCCCCCTTAATGTTTAGATATTATGCTCTTATGATTTTATGCAAGTTTTAAAAATATGCATAGAAGCTGAGCTAGTAATCCAGTAACAGATTTTGAGTTCTATTGAATTTGTTACAGACTGGGAAGATGAGCTACAGGCTTTATTCCCTTCATATTTTGAAAGATTTCAGAGTTGAACACCAGTATATTAAACCTGTTGCTGACTTTTCTTAAACCTTAGCAATAAGGCATCTTGGTATATGTATTATTAAATATTTGTCCCTCTTACTGAACAGACTTATCTGTGATAAACATTTTGCTTATTTAAATGAAACTGGTATCACATGTACTCAAAGAAAATTTCCAATGCAGTTTTTGAGAAATGAATTAACTGTTCATGTTTAACCAGATAATTGACAGTTTTTTAAAAAAACAAAATGTTTTAAAATTATTAACCAAGTTACTTACTTTTGATTTCAAAGATGACTGTTTCTGATATATACTAAATGTGTGTAACTTTTTGTGCCAGACTTTTGACTGTTTTCAAGCACTGTAACGTGTGATGGCTGGTTAGAAACAATAATATATTAAGATTTCTACTTACCCCTTTTAGGACTGAACTATATCTATTTATTAAAAAAAAATTTTTTTTGGTGTGTTTTAAGTAATCTCTACACCCAACATGGGGCTCGAACTCATGACCCGGAGGTTGAGTCACATGCTCACCGACTGAGCCAGCCAAGTGTCCTGAACTGTATCTCTCTAAAAAATTTTGCCCATGTGATGTTTGTCTGCATTCAGTACTATGGTGGTCCAGAGTTGGGTTTATAGACTCATTTTTAGTTTACTTCTTGTAAACTAATATTTAGTCCTTAAGGGGTTTCTTTTACAAACTCTGTGGTGTAACATTTATTAGTAATCAGATAGAAAACTGAGCAAGTTTATACCATGATTTTGTAGGGAAAAAATGTACTAAGCTCTATATTTCATCCATGAACAATTTGCAGTGTGGGCAGTTTCAAGGAACAACAATAAAATCCAAAAACAAAAAAGCAGTGTAAAACTTTTAACTTAAGTTAAACATAAAATATCTCCAGGGTGCCTGGGTGGCTCAGCTGGTTGAGTCCAACTCTTGGTTTTGGCTCAGGTCATGATCTTGCAGTTTCATGGGTTTGAGCCCCGCATCGGAACAGGCTGTGTGCTGACCCTGTGGAGCCTGCTTGAGATTCTCTCCCCACCGCCCACTGTCTGCCCCTCCCCTACTTATGTTGTCTCTCTCTCAAAATAAATAAACTTAAAATAAAAAATAAAAATAAAACAACATAAAACAGCTCCTGAGAGCAAGAGTTATTGAGTAAGATGGGATCCTTTCAAGTAGGGGTGTTTCTTTCAGGACCAAGATTTTCTTGGGCTCTACAGACTTCATAACCTTTATTGTTTCATTGTCTTTGTAATCTTCATCGTCTTTAACACTGAGTGTATTTTCATTTTAAGTTCCTCTGTTACAAAACATGTTAATGTTCAGCATTTGAATAGCTATCTAAGGCCATTACTCTTCAAAAACCACAGATAATACTTTTTTCAACCTATTGTGTATATAAATTTCTTCCATTCCTGCTATCATGTTAGTATTTAATCCGTTTTTCTTTTAAACAGATTTCAGTTAATAAAAATTAAAAAAAATTAATGTTTATTTTTGAGACAGAGCACGAGTGGGGTAGAGGCAGAGACAGAGAGGGGGAAACACAGAATTTGAAGCTGGCTTCAGGCTCTGAGCTGTAAGTACAGAGCCCGACTTCGGCCTTAAACTCAGGAACTGCAAGATCATGACCTGAGCCAAAGTCTGATACTTAATCCACTGAGCCACCCAGGTGCCCCTAAATTTCCTTTTAAATCTTTATTTTTGAGAGAGAGAGACAAAGTGAGAGCAGGAGAGGAACAGAGAGAGATGGAGACCCAGAATCTGAAGCAGGCTCCAGGCTCTGAGCTTTCAGTACAGAGCCCGACTCTGTACTCACAAACCGTGAGTTCCTGACCTGTGCAGAGGTTGGATGCTTATCCAACTGAGCCACCCAGGCGCCCTATTTCTTGTGTTTTAGATTGATTTACTATTATATAGTCATTGACTCTGGAAACTTTGGGGGGGTGATTTTTACTTTTTTAAGTGGAAGATACTTTATAATTCATACGTGGATAGAATTGGCATCTTTATTAAGAAAATATCTTAACCATGCGTTAAAACATTCAACAGTTAACATAGATGAGAAAGCAAAGAAAAAAGTATTCTGCTGATTCTTTTGCCTGATGTGGGGAAAAGACTTATTGTATGAAAGTGATTTGAATGGGTAAAAACATTAATTTTGAGAGGATTCATAGTTTTTTTAATTCATAATTTAAAGTAATTATGTTCGCAAGAGCAGTGATGTTAGGTGATAAAAGTGGGCATAAGAAATATACTACAAATGATTCTATTTATTTTTTTTCCTTTTTGGTGCTGACTAAACTTTGGAAATGGATTCATTAGTAGTGGCTTATTATTTGCTCTGCATTTTAAAACACTCCAAAATCCTGCCACCTTATTCTACAAAAATTCCACTAGCCCCCTTCTGCTTATTTTAGTCTGGTTCTAGTTGCTGGCCCATGCTCATTTCTGCTTCTAAGCTGGCCCAAATTGCTTTATGTCCCCCCAAAATTTATAATGTGCTAATCCCCATTACCTCAGAATGTCATTATATTTGGATATAGAACTTTAAAAATGTAATTAATGATAAATGAGGTCATATAAGTATGTCCTAATTCAATATAACTAGTGTTCTTATAAAAAGGGGAAATTTGGAAACAAATTCACATACAAGGTGACTACCATGTAAACATGAAAAGGGCTATCTACAAGTCAAGGACAAGGCTCTGGGAAGAAACCAACCCTGTCTCAGAATTCTAGCCTCCACACTGTGAGCAAATGCATTTGTTGTTGAAGCCACCCAGCTGGTGGTACTCGGCACGTGGCAGCCTGAGCACACGGCCTGCCATTGCTCACATTATTCCCCTCACTGAAAATGACCCTTCCTTCCATCCCCAACCATGCAGTCATTTAACGTGGATGTTAAACAACTACTTGGTGAAATTATCCCTGACAGTTGTCTCTTTTTTTCTGATCTAACAGAAAATCTAGTCTGAACTACAGATTTTAGCAGTTCCTAGCACATGAAGTAGACGTAAGGATTTCAGGAGTTAATATAGGTAAAATGCTTACAACAGTGCCTGGCATGTAGTGAATCTGAAGTATTTGCTACATCTGTTGCTGCTATTACTGTCTTAAATAGAAGATAAAATACACAATAATTGATAATTATTTGTGAGACATAGGGAAGAAAAAGGATAAAAGATATGCTTGGCAACTGAGTATGCGGTACTACTGTTCCAAAGTGTCTACTCGTTTTTTATAAAGAAACAGCCTTTTCATCAGTATTAATCAAAATTTTTTATTGTATGAAAATTAAAAAACAATGAAATAGAAATAATAAAATAAAAATAGATGTAGATAAAAATACTTTTCCAAGGCTGAATTAACACTTTGCACACAATGTTAGATCTCTGTGAGAGTTACACATTTCTACTAAACTGGAATTACAGTTGACAACACGGGTTTAAACTGCATGGGTCCGCTTATACACAGATTTTTTTCGATAAATATTGCACAATACTGTGAACTTATTTTCCTTATGATATTCTTAAAGTTTTTTCTAGCTTCCTTTATCGTAAAAATACAGCATATAATGCATATAATGTACAAAATATATTAACTGTTTATATTATCCATAAGGCTTCTTTCTGGTCAACAGTACACTATAAAGCAGTTTTTGATTATGGAGGGGAGGGAAGTTAGGCATCCAACCCCTGCATTCTTGAAGGATCAACTGTACATTTTAAAACTTTCTCTTCACACTTAATATATAAGGTCAATAAAATTTCCTCCACATCATTTTTAATGATTGAATACTGTTCTAAGCAAGTAGCTTAATTTATTTAAGGAATATCTTAAGCAGGAATGAATACTCTTGCAATCAATTTGTTACACATATTCTTATTTCCTTATGATACATTTCTAGAAGAGGAACTGCCCGGTCAAATGCACACGCCCAAGGCTTCTGATACATACTGTCAAATTGCACTCTAGAAGTGTGCTCATTTCTATACTGGTAAGTTTAAGAAGCTGTTTCTCTGAACTCTTGCCAGTACTAACAAGACATAATCACTTGTTAAAATAACATGTGAAGACCAAATTAATGTGTAACATGTGTTATGTCACTCACAAGTAGGACTATTAAACTTTTATATCACCATTCAAAGCTTAGGATTCTTACCTACATTTTAGATAAAGAATCTGAGATCCAGTAAGTTACATAATAAATCAGACCACTACATGATGGAAATTTCTGTTCCATATGTGATATTTAGTACTCTTTCTAATTTGCCAGTCAGCCCTACTAATTAAGCTGTTTTTCCTATAATAGTCTTATCAATTTCACTGAAAAAAGGTATACATCTTCATTAGGGTTGGAAGCTAGTACATTCCATTAGTTTAGCACTATTTTTCCTAGCTGCTTCTGAGCTTGGATTTTATTTAAAAAAAATTTTTTAACGTTTTTCACTTTTGAGAGAGAGCGCGTGCCTGAGAGGGAGACAGAGCATGAGCACGGGAGGGGCAGAGGGAGAGGCAGACACAGAACTTGAAGCAGGCTCCAGGCTCTGAGCTGCCAGAACAGAGCCCCCTGATATGGGACTCGAACTCATGAACCATGAGATCAGGACTTGAGCTGAAGTAGGACACTCAACAGAGTGAGCTACCCAGGCGCCCCAGGATTTTCCTTATTATGTGAAGGAAACCTTTCAAGACATTTAAAATAAGCAAAAAAAAAAAAAAAAAGTTTACCTAATCTTGGAGAAGACTCTATTTCATTCATTCAATGGTTTATTTATTCACTGTCTCATTCATTCAATAGTACTTAACTAATGGCTACTACATGTGGGGGATAAAGCAGTGAACAATACAGATGTAGCCCCTGCCCCCTTGGAACGGAAGATTTTCCTAGGGTAAAGAGAAACAGATAATAAAGATAATGATAAATTATAAATGTTATTTAAAAACAGAGTACATGGGAAAAGGAGCTACTTTATATATGGTGGCCAAGGAAGGCCTGTCAGAGATTGTTCTTCTTCTTCTTATTTATTTAAGAAGGAGAGAGAATGATAGCATGCAGGGCAGAGACAGAGAGAGTCCTAAACAGGCTCTGCGTTGTCTCAACCTGAAGGATGAGAATGAGTTTGCTACATAGGAACAGAGAAAGTATATCCCAGGCAGAAAAGAATAGCAAGTGCAAAAAGTATAAAGGTCTGGAGATGGAGTATCAGTTAATATTAAATTCAATTGAGAAGAGACCCTAAATAAAGGCTTTAATAAGGTAGAAATTTATTTTCCTCATATCAAAATCTGAATGTAGGGGCGCCTGGGTGGCTCAGTCAGTTGAGTATCTGAATCTTTGATTTCCATTCAGGTCATGATCCCAAGGTTGTGGGATCGAGCCCCGCATCCATGGAGCCTGTGTGGGATTCCCTCACTCCCTCTCCTCCACTAGCGCTCTCTTGCTCGAACTGTCTAAAAAAATGTGCTCTTTCTCTCTCTATATATAAAAAAAAATATGAACATGAAGAGTGCAGGACGGGTATCTTGCTCCAGAAAGGTCTCAAGAACCCAGGTTCGCACCAGTTTAAGGTTTTGCCTACAGCCCAAATTGGCAGCTGGAGTGGCAGGCCATCACAACCGTGTTCCGTGGTGCAGGATGTTAGGAGAAGAAACACAGGCTCGAATGCGTGCACCCGCTCTATTTTAAGGAGGGTTTTGAAGGGGTGCCACATGACATAGTTGCTTGTATGCCACTGGCCATAACTACCACATGGCTACAGAGAGGATGGAGAATAGTCTTCATTCTGGACAGCCCTGTGTCCATGTCTGGAAATATGAAAACAATTTTAGGGGACAAGTAACAGCCTCCGCTACAGGCTGGAAAGAGCTTGGAGCACGACCCAAACAGGAAGTGTCGAGAAGGGTGAGAACAGGATGCAATTGGAGTGCATACAGGTAGAGGCATATCCAGTCTTAGAACACATCATCTTACGAAGAGAACGCTGAAGAGGCAGGGAGGAACTGCTGGGGGTCGGGGAGGAAGGGACTTAAGGAGGTGGTGTTCCTCCTTGAGTTCTCCTGAAGTAAAACACTGTGAAGCAGCATGTTTAATGAAGTGAATAATCAGGCAAAACATTTTCTAATGGGAACATCAGCACCGTTTCGGAGTTTAATTTACATCACACAACATTTAATGACATGTCAAAATACCTTGCATTCTGTGAACGTAACAGTCACCTTTTAATTATAATAGCCTCATCTTTCTTGCTATTCAAGACTGACAGATACCCTCTGCCCTTCACTGAAAAGCTTTAAACTGGATTATAGTGAGGTTTTTTTTTTTTTGGAACTGGGTGATTTTATAGAAGAAAAACAAGGGAAGTATAAATTTTATTTACTGCAAATGACTTGTACTTTACATTAATAAAGTCTATCACTCAAGCACAGTAGAGTAACAACTCACTTTATGAAACTACACAATTCCAAAATACACATGCAGACGCTTCTAAAAAGTCCAAAAATGCCGAAAGGTAACAAAAAGGGAAGAGTTTATCGATATACACAGGAATAGAGGTTATTTCAGAGAAAACAAATTTCGTTTCACTTTGAGTGACAATTACTTTTCTGAAAAACAAAGACTTCACTCTCCTGAAGTTTCCACCAAAGCCACTGTAATTTCAAACGGTACTGCTCACAGCCCGGCCGGTCACACAAGCTTACGTGGGGACTCGGGAGTAGGAGCGAGAGAAAGTGCTATAACTCGGCTAGCGCAAGCTCATTCCATAGAGCTTTNACCCCCCCCCCCCAAAAAAAAAAAAAAAAAAAAAAAAAAAAAAAGGAAGGGTGATGAGTAGAAAACACCAACGGTTTCGGCGGAGGGGAACTCACTTCTCAGGAGGTGATGGTGACGTGCTGCCGGTCCCTGGAAGTGCGTGCACAAGCACCGGAGTTTGCGGGGNGGCGGAGGTGGGAGGGGCGTGGTGTCCGACACGAACACAAACACAAACACGCTCCGCGTCCCAAGGCAGGGCGGGCGGACGCCACCTCACCATTCCCCGCCCCCGGACCCCGGGGCGCGCCTCGGACCCAAGGCCGGTGCCTAGTGCAGAGCGACCCAGTCCCAGGGGAACTGCAGCGGCCGCAGAGGCCCTGCTCGCTATAACGGCCGCGAAGAAGCTCCGAGCCTCCCCGTCAGTCGGTGGGAGACATGCTGAAAGCCGCGGGGAAGAAGGTGAGGGAGTGAAGCGCCTCTCCCCAACCCTTCTCGAACGCGCGGGAAGCGGCCTACCCACCCCCAACCCTGTCCGGTAGGCAATCGCCGCTCCCACCTTCCGCCGCCGCTTTGAGTGAAGCCGGAACGACGGGGGTCACGGCGGGGGTCAGAGGGTAAAGGTCTTGCTCCCAGCAGCCTCCGCGGTGGATACGTCGCCATCTTGGATCCGCGGGACAAGAAAATTCATGCGGTGAGTNACCTCCCGCCAGCGCGGAGGAGCCACCGCCGCCGCGCTGCTTCCTGGGGAAGAAGAGAAGGCGGCAGCGGCAGTGGCCGAGGAGCCCGGGTCCGCTTTAGATGGGGCTGCCGCGTTCCCAGCAGCTGCTGCGGTCTTCGGCTGTCCACGTTTTCTCAGTACACCCACATCACCTGCAACTTGTGTGTTTGCGTGCTTGTGCGTGTGTGTGTGTGTGTGTGTGTGTAATAGATGGTGGGGGGCGGCACACTGGACTGGCTAACGGGCTTCAGGAGCCCCCAGGCCCTGGGATACCAAAGGGTATGGTTGGTGGAAGAAGGAATGCAGCTGTGATGCTTCCTCTGCCACCGCACCGGGAAGGGTGAACCTTCAGTGGTGTGATAGAGAGGGAGACGGGATAGTCCTGGGGCGGCGGAGGAACCTGAGACGCTTCTGTTTGTGAAGTTACTAGTCCTAGGTTTCTACTTCCGCCCGGGCCTCTCCACCTTGTGCAGTCTTGGGTCTAACTTAAAAGTTTCACAGAAGAAATGAGTGGGGTTGAAAGGGGTCCACCTAGTTTTTCGTTGAGGCTCTGTGTCCATCTAGGAGAGAAAGCCTCAAATTCTTGTCCTCAGCGAATGCGATTTCTAGTTTTTCGTTTATAAAAGCACTTCCAAGGTTTTAGAGTTTGCATTTATACCATACCCTGTGGATATGGTATTACCACCACAAAAGTCTTACATACGGGTACCACCCTCTCGGAAGGAACCCAAACATCAACTTCCTTTGAATCCTAGGAGAGGCCTTTACTTTTTAACCTCCCGAAGACCGAATGCAACACATTCTGTTTAATTTTCGTAGAACTCTTGGTCAGAGAACCTTAACTCCTTAATTTTCTGGACCGTTTCTATTCATGTCAACCCTTACATTCTTGGCGAAATAGTAGAAAGTACTGAGTTAAAATCTGTTCACGAGGGAGGCCATACTTGAATTTATAGTTAACAGTTGAACACATTTCCTGTTAGGCTTGATGTTAGGAATTTCTAAACCTCCAGAATCGTTAAGTGTAACTTTTGATTTGCCTTTTGAAATAACATAAGTGGAAATATAAAGTATAAGGGGATTGAAAAGAAATTTCAAAGTATCTGTTTACTTTGGGTTTAAGTTGAATTGTTTAGGAATACTTAGTATATTTGACAAGTTCTCGAACGTCAGTGAACACTTAAGCTTTTGCAGTTTTGCAAGATAACTTCATCTCAGATTTAAAGGGTTGATTCAGAATCACAGAGGACTGAAATGGCTACAACATCTACGTTTGTAAGGTTAGAGGTCTACATTCAAATATTTTTATTGAAATAATACTTAATGGACCAAGATACTTACTAAGCTTTGTATGTTGAACTCCTCTTTAGTTTGTAATTCTTATATTAAGCCTAAAGAAAAAATAACAGTGTACACATAAAAAAGACAAAACTGTTCCACTTTCTTGACTTTGTAAAATTCTCATTTAATTTTAAAAAGGTACTTTTCTCATTTTATCTCCAAGGGCTTGAATTGCAGTTACTTCTGTGCATACTTTGTAATTTAAACATGAATGAGAAACTTTCACACTTCTGCATCCCAATTAATGTTGCATCAATAAAAATAAATTATCCTAAGCAGAAGTCTTTTATTCTAAGTATACTGTATAGAGATATCAGTAACCTAATCTGATACTCTTGGGGAATGAGAATTGCCAGTATGCCTAACCAAGCAACAGTCTTCAAATACAGCCTTTAAAAAAATTTCAGTTTCTGTAATACTTCCGTTTTAAAGTAAATTTGTGTGGTGGAAAAAATTAGGACAAAATGCAAGAGTGTATTTATATCTCCTTCGTTTGAGAAGTACTTGATCTTGAAGATAAAATGAAACTCAGAATGATATTCCTCCCCAAGAAAGCTAATTACCTATGGATTTACTTAATAATTTGGGATGTTTAATTTACTTTTTCATTTTTCAGAAATATTTTACACTTAGTTATAACCTGAAATTTTCCTTGTTCAAAAGTAAATAAGTACTTCAGATTTATGAGAAGATTTCATTACTAGTGCTTCTAACCTAGTCGTTTTGGTTTTTATCTCTTCAATAGATAATGGTATTAAAGGTACTTGTATCTTGAAAGGCTCTTAGAGACTCTTTCACAGCCTGTGAGAAGTTATAGTTTTGCCCTGTATAGTGACAGATTTGCTTAATAAAATTTTCTGATACTGTAGAAGAGTAGAGGCATACTTCACATCTATATATGAAATAATGAGTAGACCTCAGTAGTCTAATAAAAATAAGTTCCTTTGTTTACTTTTTAAAAGAAGTGATAAATAGTATTTTTAAATTATCTTGAAGTTTTGAATGTTACAAGGTTTGTTCTCTTATTACATATTTAAAAGCAAAACTTTCTGCGTGCTTGCTTAAATAGGCATTGAGGACAGCTTATGCAAATAGTGATACAGTTTTAGGAAAAGATACTACCAAATAAGATTTTGTTTGTTACCTAGACCTCTGGTGGATTTTGTAACACAAAGAATCAAAAGAAACCAAGGTACCAGGTAGGGCAATTTTACAGAGTTAATCTGAGCTGCACTGTAATTTTTGAATATAATTACATACAATATTGATATCAAGGGATCTAGTGCTGTGATAGGAATCATTTTGGTTGATGATACAGGTGATCGTTCTTCCTTATTAAGGATAATTTCTACCTGTGATGCTTAAATAGGAATTGAATTTCATTGTGACTTTCACTAGATATTTTGAAAGAGCCATAAAATTGATGTCTTCTTTAGGGAGTCTGCCTTTGAAAAGAAACAGAGTGGACATTAGGGTTTTCAATTTTTAAAATTATAATTTTTACCTTGGTTTTGTTCATTCAGCCTTTCTGCATTCAGTTTAAATGCTGTATATATTTTTTCTTGTTGCTTTAGTTTTTCTGTTTGGCATCCTTTTTTGAACAATTCCTCTCTCTGACAGGTCGTGCTGAGGTGGCTTGTTTATTTATTTACTTTGTCGTGCTGCGGTGGCTTGTTTATTTATTTACTTTGTCTATACTGTTAGGGATGACCTGGAAAAAGAATTCCTATTATGTTTTTTTTAACAGCTTGTTCTCTGAGATGTAGACGCACATCTCTTGGCATATCACTTGGGGATACACTGAATTATGAAGTAATAAAATGGTTTAAGTGTTTTTTTGGTAATATAGCTTATATAATATGGAAATATAAAATAAGTAGGAGAAAATTTCCATTTTCTGGACATATTTGATGATTTATATACGCTTACACTTGAGATCTAAGTCTATTTAGATATAGGTAGATATTTTGGACAGCTGTATTAGTTACCCAGAAAGTTTTTGTTTTTGTTTTTTTGCTTTCATATATTTTTGTGTGGGTGTGTAGGGGTACTTTTACTACCACATCTCTGTTGTTTGACAGACTTCTTATCCTTCAAAACTCTATTCTGGTGTCACTTTTTAAATGAACTTTTCCTGAGTCCCCAAATCCTTTTGTTCCTGCTTTTAGTCTTTAAGCTTATATAATTAAAAGTGTCACGCTGCCTTGTAACTTACTGTCCATCCCTGCCATCTACCATAACCTCCTGTGGACTTTAAGCACCTTCCTACCTAAGAGGTAGAGTTATGTCTTTATGTTTACATTTCTGGTACCCAGTGTAGTGCATGGTACTTAGTAGGTTATCAGTAAATATGCAGTTAACTGAACTGGTATCAGATTGTCATTTGATTCCATGCTTTCAGAGTACTGTTTCCCAGTCCATTGACTAGAAATACCTTATTCGAAAAGGGATGGGAAGAAAGACATCCAGTATTATTTTGCTTCCCTGAGTTTTTTTTTTCCTATAGTTTTGCATCTTGGGAAACTTAATAACCAGCTTCTTAGAGAAATGTATGTAGAGAAAGTGTAGGAAAGGGAAGGATAGTAATAATAAAGTGCCTCTGGTGAAGTGTTTAAGTTCACTGTATTTTGTATGGGTAAGGTCAGTGGTTGAAAGATATTTTGAATAGACAGTTTCAGACCTGTGATGGTTAATCAAAAAACATTTTTTTTAATGTCTTATTTATTTCTGAGAGAGAGAGACTGAGAGACAGCGTGAGCAGGGGAGGGTCAGAGAGAGAGGGAGACACAGAATCTGAAACAGGCTCTAGGTTCTGAGCTGGCTGTCAGCACAGAGCCCGACATGGGGCGTGAATCCACGAACTGCGAGATCATGACCTGAGCCGAAGTTGGACGCTTAACCGACAGAGCCACCCAGGCGACCCTGTGATGGTTAATTTTACAACTTTTTGATGTTATGATGGTACAAAAATGATATTCAATAGAAACTGTACTTCAGTTTTTGATTTTTTCTCCCCTGGGCCAGCAATAATGCTGTACAATACTCTTGTCATGATACTGGGCAGAGGCCATGCTGTATCACAAAGGTGAATAAACAGTACACTTAAAACCACTGTCTCCATATAATCATTTTTTCCACTTTCAGTACAATATTCAATAAATTACATGAGATTTTCAATACTTTATTATAAAAGAGGCTTCGTGGTATTCTGTCCAAGTGTAGGCTAATGTTAAGTGTTCTGAGCACATTTCACTTAGGCTAGACTAAGCTACAGTGTTTAGTAGGTTATATATGTTATGTTTTTAGCATAACGGTATTTTCAGCTTAGGATGGGTTTATCAGTGTAACCCATCATAAATGGAGGAAGATCTGTGTTTTTATTTACACAGTAATATATACTTAAAATTGCTTAACTAGGAACTCCTATTAGATTTAGGCTTTTTGAAGTTAGATTCTCTACTCTCCCCTCCCCCCACTCCTCCCCAAATCTTTTTTACTTCTAATGCTTGGCCCAATGCTTAGGAGTTCTTAGTTTAAATACCATTCTCCTTACGAAGATTAGTTAAGATGACTTAATGTAGTCTGAAACTTGAAAGCTCTGAAATTAATTTTTCATGGTGGCTAATTCCAACTGAAATTGGTAACCTAACCATGGTCTTTATTGGTCTGTCTAGTTTTCCAACATTTTGCAGGATAAATGTTGATGTGTTTGATTATTTATGCTGCCTATGTCACTCAGGGAGGTTTGGTCGTAAATGATACATATACTATTTTAGCCTTTGAGGGTTTGAGTAAGAGATTGGACAGCTGTTTTGTGTCCATTTTTTGAGATGTAGAAATCAAAGCAGAGTAAATGATACTCCTGAATTGGGTTTAGAGGAGGTGCTTGCAATTGACTTAAGATTATCTTTTTTTTATCTCTCATTTGATGTATATTTGCCAGAGACTTTTTAATGATTGAAAACTGAAGCTAGAGAGAGAGAGAGAATATTTTTTTAAAAGATAATTTGATCCAGTACTCGGGACACCAGTCTTCTCTGCTTTTACTGAATTGAAATGTCTTTCCTTATATTTATTGAAAGTAGATAAGAGTCACACTTAGTAATTTTTTACTTTGCCAAGGAATGATAAAATAAGCAAGACAAAATTATATGTCCTGGCAATTTAGGTAACAATGAGTAGACTTGCTTTTTTCCACACATATCAATATGCCATTTTTCCATTTATATGTTTGGATGTTGAAACGTAACTCCATTTTGTATCCACATCCTGACAGAATGTAATGATTGATTATGTAATAGAATGTGTTTGGGAGAGGAACATTTGGTTTTGTGTCATATTTGGCAGAAATGTTTTTTGTGTTACTTTTTACATTGTAAGTTATGTTTATCCTTCAAATTTTTTATTTTTCTGTTAAGGAGTTTTTCGGAGTGGTATCCTAACAGTATTCAATAATTAATGCCATTCAGAGGATCTGATTCCTTTTGACTTATTTTTTTTATTGCTTAATATTTTAAAAAGTGGTTTACAACTTGCAAAGCTTGTTGTGTATATATATATGTTATCATATATATTATCTCAAGTTTATTTTCATTTTTATTTTTTTATAATCTCTCTACTCATTGTGGAGCTCAGACTCACAACCCCACGATCAAGAGTTGTGTGCTCTTCCAACTAACCAGCCAGGCAACCCCATTATCTCAGTTGTACAGGGTTGTCATTTTGATGTTCACTTTTTAAATAAGGTAACATATTAACCTTTTTTTTCTTTCTTTTCTTTTCTTTTTTTTTTTTGAGAGTACAGAGGGTGAGGGAGAGAATCCTAAGCACACTAGGTGTGGAGCCTGGAGCCTGAAATAAGGCTCCTCTATCTCACAACTGATCCTATAACTGAGTGCATGACCTGAGCCAAAATAGAGTCTAGAAGCCCAACTGACTGAGCCACCCAGGCGCCTCTTAAGTAAGGTTATATTTTACTATTAATGTAAAGATAGAAAAATTAAGCTGTTTTGATTAGCATTAAAATTAGTAATTGGGCATTATAAAGACCATTTTATTTTTAGAGTGGACACAGCATCTAATATATTTCTTAATGTAATGTTACCCTAATATTATTCTAGCCAAATTTATCAAATTAAGTATGTATACGTGGAAGGTTTATTTTTGTTTTTAATTGGTCATCCTGCAGATTCAGAGTAGGGTAGAAATTTGAAAGAGAAGTAGCAGGAAATTTTTTGTTTCAAGCTTGACTTTGGCAAAATAAAACAGCTCACATTTTTAAGTATTAAAATCGTATTTATCAAGAAATGCCAAAACTTTAAATAATACTGTGTTATAATAAGAGTAGGTAATATTGTATCACACTGATGCCACATTTTATAAATTCATTTATTGCACATTTATTTTGCGAGGATGTAATGTGCCGAGCAGATATGCCTTGAACTTTGTCTTGATTTACTAGTGCACAAAATAGTGCTCTAGAGATACAGTGTTTTTTTTTTTTAATATCTATTTTGAGAGAGAGAACACAAGCAAGGGAGGGGCAGAGAGAGAGAGGTAGAGAGAGAATCCCAACCAGGCTCTGTGCTCTAGGTATGGAGTTGGATGCGGGGCTGGAACCCACCAACCAGGAGGTTACGATCTGAGCCAAAATCAAGAGTCAGACTCCTCAACCTAACTGAGCCACCCAGGCACCCCAGGGGTCGTTTGTATAATTTTATTTGAGTGAGCACGTCTCTCCTTAAGAGTAGAAAAAAATTAGAGCTATAACTTTTCTAACCTGTATCCACTTAAGAGCAATGTGGATATATTCATAAGACTTATCAAGCCAAACTTTGAGGTCTATAGCAAAACCATTAAATCTGGCAGCAGAAACAGCCTCCAAAGTGTTTAAATTTGATGTCAAACGTACTGTTTTTTTTAACTTTATTTATTTTGAGAGAGAGAATGCAAGCTGGTGAGGGGCAGAGAGAGAGGGAAAGAGAATTGTAAGCAGGGTCCACACTGTCAGAACTGGATGAGGGGCTCCAACCCAAGAACTGTGAGACTGTGACCTGAGCTGAAATGAAGAGTCAGATGCTTAATGGGTTGAGCCATATAGGAGCCTCTTTGTTTTTGTTTTTTTTTTTCTTTTTAATGTTTGTTTATTTCTAAGAGAGAGAGAAAGAGAGAACACAAGTGGGGGAGGGGTAGAGAGAGGGAGACACAGACCCTGAAGCAGGCTCCAGGCCCAGAGCTCTCAGCACAGAGCCTGTCTCGGGTTCAAACCTGTGAACTGTGAGATCCTGACCTCAGCAGAAGTCAGATGCTTAACTGAGCCACCCAGGAGCCCTCTTAAATGTGCTTTTGTATTCTATACGTGTGTATATCACATATCCTAAATAGATGTATATATAAAAAACAATTGTAGTCCAGCACTTCAGAGAATCTGACCTTTGCCTACTCTTTAGGTGTTTCAGAGCATAGTTTGAAAACCACTGGTCTTGATCTCTGAAGTCACTTCCAGACTAAAATTTAGTGTTTTTAGAAAGTAAAGACTTTCATCTCTTTGCAGATACAGTATTCATAGAGTTTACTTGTTTTTCAGTAACATTTGGGTAAAAATTATTTGTTTAAATTTCAGTTTCTAGTGATTGAAAGCACCCTAGATAATTTTTATTTATTTATTTTAGCATGCTAGATATTTTGTAGATAAATTCTTTAATAATTTGAGTGTTTATTCTCTTGTAGACATTACTGTAGCTCTGGGTATATGTGGCATTGAACAAGACAAGTCTCTGCCTTAATGGAGCTAACATCTTAGAGGGGGAGACAGAAAATAAAAAGGTAAACAATTTCAGATAGTAGTAACTGTGATAAAGAGAATAAAGAGGTTAGATAAGGCTACAGCAGTTGATGAGGGATGAAAGGAGATCATTTTTAAGTAGGGTGATGAGGGAAGGCCTCTCTCTGGAGGTAACTTTTGAGCAGTAGCTGGAAATAAGGGAAAGTCATTAAAAAATTTAGGTGATTGGTTTCCCAGGCAGAAAGAATAGAGGGCCTAAGATAGGGTAACCAGAAATTTCATAAAGAGTTACTTAGTGCCTTCAGCATAAATAGGGGTAAACCCTAAAGGGGAAAGATGATTAAGATAGTCCTTGTTTTTCAACCATGAAAAAATATTGTGGTGGACTCAGTAAATTTGTATTAAGTTTTATAGAAAGCTCTAGGGAAGAGGGATTATTTTTTATTAAGAGGCCATGATAATGTGTTCTGAATTAATGTTTTCTGGAATTAGGAGTCTATATTAGTGGAAAATTTTAAAGGGGAACAGATTTTAAACCTGTTTGCATTGAAAAATGCTTTAAGAGTTTTGAGTTTTGCAAAGTTGTACCTAGTATATTTTTCTTAGAAATTCATTAGTAATGATTTTCATGTTTAATCAGATTTCCTCGTACAGTTCAGTACACTGCCATGCACTCTTATAGGTCCTACTGAGTAATTCTTCAAGTTCATTTTTTGTGGTGCATGCTGTGGATACAAGTTAGAGTGGAGCTGCCTTATTTGAGGGAATTAACAGAGTTTATTTCAAGGAGGAGATAATTTGAATTGGGTTCTGAAGGGTGATTTGGAGTTCACTAGTTGGGGCAGGGTACACAGCATTGCAAATTCAGAAAGCCTGGGGGAATATGTAGATTTGGAGAATGAAACAGGAATATGTAGATTTGGAGTAACCTCAGGAGAAGTTGGGTGAAGGAATGAACTTTTTACGTGATGGGGAATAATTTATACATTCTTAAAACAATGCTCTTGATAATCAGATTTCAGAGGGGAGTTTTAGGTTTCACAGTCAAATTATAATTAAAATTATGATTTGATGGTGTGAAATTTTTTAAGGAATTTATTTTCTTTGGTAGAAAAATTGAGTATTTTGAATTCATACTGGCAGGATTTTTTATTAGGAACTGTATGACCAAATGGGGTGCCTGGGTGGCTCAGTCTGTTAGGCATCTGGCTCTTCATTTCTTCAGCTGAGGTCATGATCTCACGGCTGTGAGATGGAGCCCTACCTGGGGCTCCACGCTGGGCGTGGAGCCTGCTTAAGATTCTCTGTCTTTCCCTCTGCCTGTCTCCAGCTTGCACACGTTCTCTCTAAACTAAACTAAAGTAATTTAAATAAATAAATAAAAGGACTATGAAACCATAGAGAGCTTTATATATATATAAGCTAAAAGCTTTAGTGGATGAAATTTGTTATATTAGGGCAGGCAAAGTTTAAATGTTATTTGACAGTATTTGCAGACATGAGATTTAACATTACTTAGATAGATTAGAATAAAGCAAGACTTCTGAATTAGTGATAGAATTATTCATAGGAGTGGGTACCTATACAGGTATCCCCTGCTTTTCAAAAGTTCATGTTATGATGCCTCTTTGCTTTTATGAAATTACCTACATTAGTACCTGTTTTCCCTAGCAGAAAGAAGAGGTTTTTTGCTTTATGAAAAAAGGTAGAACATGAAAGTTGCATTTAGTGTTTGTTTACAGTGAGTCTCTGAGTGCGTATTGGAGCAGCAAGAGGAACCTCAAGAAGTGTAGTTCCCTCTTAGAAACTATACTTAACATCTCTGCATCAAAGCCTCCATAGCTTTGAACTGTGTGTGTGGGCATCTTTGCTTTATGTTGATTTATTTTGTGCATTGGTTAGCAAGAGGTGTCGTCCTAAGGTTTCAGCAAAGCCTGAGAAAAGTGTTTTTGGGAGTCTGGGAATGCTCAAAACATTTTCCATATTGGGGCACCTGGGTGGCTCAAGTTGGTTAAGTGTCCGACTTCCCAGGTCATGATTTCGCGGTTTGTGAGTTCAAGCCCCATTAGGCTGTGAGTGCAGAGCCCACTTTGGATCCTCTGTCCCCTTCTCTCTCTGCCTCTCCCCCTCTCATGCGTGTGCTTGTGTGAGCATGGGTACATGCTTTCTCTGTTTCTGTCTCTCTCTCTGTCTCTCAAAAATAAACATGAAAAAAATTTTTCCATATAAGTCAGTGGTAATTGCTTTGCTTTACTGAAAGGTTTCATAGAAATGCTTTACTTTTGAATAGTGGAGAAACGTGTATTATGTTACTACAAGTGCTTATTTTACAATGCTTAAATATGTGTATGTGTAATTAAAATATTGTATGTGACAGTTATGCACTCATTTTAGGTTGTTAGCATTATTTATTAATTCTGCAGTGCAGGGGAAAAAAAGCGCCCGAATGTGTGTTTTCAAATAGAAAGAATTAATTCTCTGAGAATGCAGTTTGAGCAAATTAATACTTTGGTAGTATGCATTATATGTCATTTTTTCCTAAGGGAAGTTAATGAATTTTCATTGTGACTTGTAGCTGCCCAAGTTGTCTGATTGTCTATTGAGCTCATTTTTGACTGAATAAGATGGAACTGATTATAACTCCTATTAAAGAGAGTTAAATTGTCCTAGAATTTTACATGATCACCATTCTATCACTTTTAATTAGTTCTGTGATTTATCCTCCCTAAACCTCAGTTTTCTCACTTGAAAAATGTGGATAAATAGATTAGATGTAAGGAATAAAGGCTCTTTTGGGGTTTTTGTGTTTTGTTTTTGTAGGGGGTTGCTGTGCAAAGATGAGATTTTGTGGCAAATGAGAATTAGCCACAGGTTTTTCAGAGTGCATTATGCTCTTTGTATCAAATTTGTAAATGTAAACAAGGAAGATGAAGTTTTGTTCCTAAGAGTCTATACATGTTTTTCCTGCCAGGGATTTTGCTTAGATGTGTTAAGTGTTTTGTGTAGTATTTTGAGTAACATAAATACATCTTAACATTGCTCTATCTGAAGTTCTTGGCATGGTGTATGGCATATAATAGGTAGACATTTGGTAATTCCTTTGATAAATGGGTAGATCTAATGGAGAGAGCATTAGGTGAGTGCTCAGAATTGTGTCTACCACTTACAACCTGAATTATGTTGAGTTACCTATAGCAAGTTTCTTCTCTTTGCCTCAGTTTCTATATCTTTAAAATGAATCAAGTATCTTCTTAGAATCATGTAAAGCATCTGACATTAGATTTATCAAGGTATTGGTTTATGTCTCTTTTCCTTTTTACAGAGTAAATATTCCAGAGTCTTGGAGGAAATTCAGAGGGAATATTTAACATAGAAGTTATCATTCATATTTTGAAAGTTGAGAAAGGTCACTTATCTTTGAGTATATGCTCACCTTTAACAGAGAGATAATATATTGTGTTGGAAATACTACCATGCTTGGATTCAGAAAATGGGTTCCAGTCTGGGTTCCATGAATTTATTAGCTATGTGCTTGGGCAGATCAATTAGTATTGAAGAGCCTCAACTTTTTAGTCATTTATACTTTCTAATGTTGCTGATGAGAATTGAGATTAAAAAAAAAGAGCATTTGGTTAATTGTAAAGTAATGTTAAAGTATTATGGTGATATTTCCTGATTATTAATGGTTGTAATGCAGCTAGTAGTTATAAGTTGTGTGATTCATTCATTCATTTTTTACCTTATGGTGCTACTGCATTCATATGGTTTTCTCTTTATTTTTACGTAATTAAATATGTGGCTTATTGGGTTTTTGGGGGGAGGGAGTATGGGGAGTGTTCATCATAGGAGGCCAGTTAATACTTGGATATTTTTACATGTGGAAGTACTGATTCTTTCTGTAAGTATATATGGCAGGAAGTCTACCTTGTGTTCATTTCCTCTTCATTAAGGATGAGAGATGCTGAATGTTCTTTGGGTTATTCCCATTGTTTGTAACTATCTGTGTGCTTTCTCTTTATTACTGTTTCTCAAACATGTTTATGAGCATTGTGCCTATTTTCCTTGCAAATGAAATTCATTTGTAATTTACAGATAGAGAACTGAGAATGTCAGTGCAGTAGTTTGAAACTATTGTATATTCCTTGTTTATGTAATGTGTATGAATAACTTTTACTTTTTTTTTTTCTTCCCTTAATACCTGTAAGATCTCTTGGGTACTGAGTCCTTTTGAAGCATTGAATACCATATAAGGAAAGCAGTACTAAGTAGTTGCAGTAGCAGAGTAAGGAAAGTGAATCACAGAATAATGAAATTTGGAAAATGATTATTGTTCATTGCAGGGAAAGGCATTGCTTTTACTGTCGCCCTTGTAAAATTGGAGTTAACTAAGAGTAGCTAGAGAATTTATTTTTTACAGTAGTCTACATCCTAAAAGGTATGGTTGAATGGCTTTTATTTTTAATTATATTATGCCAGCCTTGGCAAATAGTACGTGTTGAAATTTCAAGACATGGTAACGATACATATTTTTGATTCTGCAAAATTAAATTGACAGTTTTGACACTATATCAGAAATAGTTTACCTTTTGATTTATCAATTGGTTCAGAAAAAGAACAGTTAAATTCTCTTGATTTCTAACATTATTCCAATTAATATATTGAGAAATTGAACTTTATTTAATTTTATTTTGAGAGAGAAGGTGCAAGTGAGCAAGGGGGAGAGAGAGAGAGAGAGAGAGAAAGGGGGAGAGAGAGAGAGAGAGAATCCCAGGAGGGACAGAGGGCTGGGGGAAGAGAGAGAGAAGCCGGTTCACCCAAAGCAGGGCTTGAGTTCACCCAATGTGGGAGTCGAACTCCCAAACTGTGGAAGCATGACTTGAGCTAAAGTCAGATACTTAATGACGGAGCCACCCAGGCACCTTTGAGAAGTTGAATGGTTTTTAAAGAGAAGACTTTTGTAATAGAAATGACTTCCTTATTTTTTTTAACTTAACCTTTTTTTTAATGTTTATTTTTGAGAGGGTAGGGGGGCAGAGAGAGATGGGGACAGAGGATCTGAAGTGGGCTCTGCGCTGGCAGCGTGGAGCTTGTGTAGGGCTTAAACTCACGAGCTGTGAGATCCTGTCTGAGCTGAAGTCAGATGCTCTACTGACTGAGCCACTCAGGTGCCCAAAATGATTTCCTTGTAACTTACCTATTTTATAAGTTCAGATTCTTGAATATAGATGTACATTACTGCAGCATACCAAGGAAATAATACTATTATTTGTTAGTTTTAAATTTTTGTGTGAAGCAAATAGATTATGAAGTCATGTGCTGAAGCCTGTGGTGTAGAGTGATCATGGTAACACTTGAAGGAAAATGAAAAATTAAGATGGAAGAAAGAAGAAAATAAAAATTACTTGGTAATTTTGCACACTGAAGACCATTTAACCTGGGCAAACTTTATTTTTGGAGTATGTGTGTTTAAAACATTAGTCTGTCTTGTATTTCTCCTTGAATACTAAAGTGATACAGGGTGAGTGAAAAATGTAGAAAATGCTGGAAAGTATTTTAAAAAAGATGGGGAATATATAGGGAAAACCACTGTTCTCATTTTTGTGATAAAGAAATTAGGCTATACTTACTGATTTATAACGTGTCTTTAAAAACAAAAACTTGATCATAAGCATTTTCCAGCATCATTATTTATCCCAAACATGATTGCTAATGGCCAGAACATAACTGAATTCCTTATTATTGAACATTTAATTTTATTTTGATTTTTCACTTTTGTAAATAGCACTTTGGTGAACATTTTTGTACCTAAATTTTGTTCGCACATTTTACTTCAGTGTTTCAAATGTTTACTTATTTTGAGAGAGAGAGAATGGGAGGGGCCGAGAAAGAGGGAGAGAGAGAATCCCAAGCCAGCTCCATGTTAGTGCAGAGCCTTAGGAGAGGCGCAAACCCGGGAACTGTGAGGTCATGGCCTGAGCCAAAATCAAGATTTGGATGCTTAACCAGTTGAATCAGCCAGATGCCCCTGTTTGCACATTTTAATATTTTTTTAGAAAATGTTTATAGAAGTACAATTACTATTTTAAAGTATTAGAGGTGGCTCCAATACTTGAAATTTACTTTTTGAAGCTTCATTAACCTCCCTTGTGAAATAGGCATAATATTGATACTTAACCTCGTAGAATTGTGAGGCGTGAATGACAGTATGTATATAGCAGTCAGCTATATCCTTTCATAAGCAGGCTCCTCTTCCTATAGCACTTATCATATAGTCATTATTTTAACAATTTTGTCTTTCATTCCACCACTAGATCATGAGTAAGGATTGAGTTAGCTTTGCTCACTGATGTGTATTTGAAACTTTACGTAGGGCCTGACATAAATTGTTGAATGTCTGAAAAGCTATTTTCCAAAGCCTTTTTTTTTTTTAATGTTTTATTTATTTCTAGGAGAGAGAGAGAGACAGTGTGAGCAGGGGAGGGTCAGAGAGAGAGGGAGTGACAGATTCTGAAACAGGCTCCAGGCTCTGAGCTGGCAGTCAGCACAGAGCCCGACGCGGGGCTCGAACCCACGAACCGCGAGATCATGACCTAAGTGAAAGTCGGACGCTTAACCGACTAAGCCACCCAGGCGCTCCCCAAAGCCTTTAATATTAACTTTTTTTCTTCCGGCAACGTTGTGCCAGTTTACATTCTTAACATCTATGTGTGAATTATCTTTTTAATTTTTCTGTTAATGACATTGAGTATGGTTGTGTAAAAAAAAATTGTCCTAAAATTTTAAGGTATAAACTTAGAATTTAAAAAATTGTATTTTTTTTGTTTTTCCAAAGTGCTTTACATGTTTTCTGTTCATAACTTTAGTTTTCAGTACTAAAAATAAAAATAAGAGTAGAATAATAAAGGATTATAATCCTGTTTTTGTTCCTCTCCCAAGCATCATTTTATATATTATGGGGGGAAAGCAAATCATTTAATACCACACAGATATGAAGTTAACCATATTGAAATTCTGTACCAAAATTGACCACAGAGTGGTTTAAACTAGATAAACTAATAATGTAAAAGTTTAAGAGGATTTTTGCTTAATTTAATATGCTGTGTTAGCAGTAAAAATGTAGCTAAGATGTTATGTTAACTGCAAAAATAAGATGGTATTTTTACCATTAAGCTTATTTTCTCTGGAGGGCTTCAATTTGATATCCATGGGTGAATTTGAAAAAGAACAAGTGGTTTGGTAGTTGGAGTTAGAGTAACATTTAGGTACTGTATTAGATATTTTTTGTATGTTACTCATTCTATTTATTAATTTGGCAAATATTTATCTATTATGTACCAGGCACTGTTCTAAGAGAATATAGAGTGGAGTTGCCTGGGTGGCTCATTCAGTTAAGAGTCTCTGACTCTTGATCTCAGGGTCTGACTGAATTCAAGTCCCTGTTGGGCTCTGTGCTGGGCATGAAGCTTTCTTAAAAAAAAGAAAAAAAAAAAAGAGGGGTGCCTGGGTGGCTCCGTTTGTTAGTGTCTGACTCTTGATTTTGGCTCAGATCAGGGTCTCATGGTTTGTGGGATTGAGCTTCTTGCTCTGGGCTGATAGTACGGAGCCGGTTTAGGATTCTCTCTCTTCCTCTCTCTCTGCCCCTCCCTTACACATTCTTTCTCTCAAAATAAATAAACTTAAAAAAAAAAAAAAGGACACAGTGTACATAATGAAAGACAAAACACAGTGTGGCAGATGGTGGTAGGGGTGTGGAGGAAAAGAGACCAGGGGAGTATGAAGTATATGTGGGATGCAGATTTAAGTTGGCTGGTCATGGAAGTCCTCTCCTGGAAGGTGGCTGAACCTGTGGTGAGGGAGCAGTCCTTTGTATATCCAAAAGAAAAAGGTTCCAGGAAGGGACAACAGCCAAGGGCAAATGCCCTGAGAAAGGATGTCTTAGATTTGGTGTCTTACGATTGAAAAATTACAAGGAAGTGAAGTCTGTGTGGCTGGAGTGCAGTAGGAAAGGGGAAGAATGGTAGGTAGGTGGGTGCAGAGGAGTTAGGGAGAGAGGCAAGTCAGGAAAGATTTTTTTTGTAAGCCATCAAAAGGACTTTGGCTTTTAATCTTTGTAAAATGATCTTGTGTATAATTTTCATAATTGTTATATAGTTGGTTGAATTCTACCCATTTTACAGTTGAATAAATAAAGGTTCTGTAGTGTAGCTTATTGTTAACTTCTTCAAGGTCATATGGTTAGAGTGGCAGAACTAAGATAGGAACTTAGGTCTTTGACTTAAAAGTTTATGGCTATTGCATTACACTATCATTTTTGCCCTAGCATTCTTCTAGAGACTTTCACTACCCCCTCCTCTCCCTTAAGCCAGGATTCACAGTGTGGATCCAGGGTGAGTGCAAATAGCATATGTGTGTGTGACTCAGAAAACAGTTTCCTTACTGTAAAATATGTTCAGATGCTTTATATTATATTGTAAATCATGTCTTTAAACATGCTAGTTTTAAAATAACACTATTGATTTCATGGCCCAGTGGTGGAGTCCATAGTTTCAAAATCACTGCACTATTTTCCTAAAATGCCAAAAGTTCCAAATTTATCCAAGGTTCTGAATTATGCTGAGTGGTTGCTTTCATCCGTTAAGAAAAATCCTCATATCCATAGAACTAGCTCTTAGGTTGGGAAGCAAGATGTAATGCAATTAATATATTGTAAAAACATATGTAGAACATTTGAAAGTTCATTTATGATTTCAATTTTTTTGCTAAAAAACTACAACTTAGTAAGGAAGCTTTAGATGACTGAATTAATACATCTTGTAGTAGGAGGACAGGTCAATTAAGACTAACAAGCTAATGGCACTATTACTGTTATTACTGATTTCTGTTGACTCTTTATTATACTAAGGTTATTTACTTATTTGTTTTCTTATCTATGCTCAAGATTTTTATTTATTTAAAAAACTTTTTAATGTTTATTTTTGAGAGAGAGAGACAGAGCACAAGCAGGGGAGGAGCAGAGAGAGAGGGAAACACAGGATCCAGAGCAGGCTCCAGGCTCTGAGCTGTCAGCATACAGCCAGATGTGGGGCTCGAACCCACAAGCTATGAGATCATTATCTGAGCCGAAGTCAGATGCTTAATCGACTGAGCCACCCAGGAGCCCCTATTTATTTACTCTGAAAGTAATTTCTACACCCAGTTTAGGGCTTGAAACTCACAGCCCCAAGATTAGGAGTCGCATGCTCTCCTGGCTGAGCCAACCAGGTGCCCCAATACTGTTTTTTTTTTTTTTTAAAGCAATTTAATATGTTAACTTAAATATTTTAGAAAGTTTTTAAAAATACACACATCTTTTTTAAAAATAGTTTTTTGTCAAGCTGGGTTCCATATAACACCCAGTGCTCATCCCCACAAGTGCCCTCCTCCATACCCACCACCCCCCTTCTCCTCTCCCCCACCCCCATCAGACCTCAGTTTGTTCTCAGCATTCAAGAGTCTCTCGTGGTTTGTCTCCCTCCCTTTCCCCAACTATTTTTTCCTCTTCTTCAACCCCATGGTCCTCCATTAAGTTCCTCCTAATCCAACTATACATGCAAACATATGTTACCTGTCCTCTGCCTGACTTATTTCGCTCAGCATGACACTCTGAAGTTCTCTCCGTGTTGCTACACATGGCCAGATTTCATTCTTTCTCATTGCCATGTAGTATTCCATGGTATAGATAAACCACATCTTCTTGATCCATTCGTCCGTTGATGGACACTTAGGCTCTTTCCATGTTTTAGCTATTGTGGAGAGTGCTGCTATGAACATTGGGGTACATGTGCTCCTATGCATCAGCATTTCTGTATCCCTTGGGTAAATTCCTAGCAGTGCTATTGCTGGGTCATAGGGGAGTTCTACTGTTAGTTTCCTGAGGAACCTCCACACTGTTTTCCAGAGGGGCTGTACCAGTTTACATTCCCACCAACAGTGTAGGAGGGTGCCCGTTTCTCCACATCCTCGCCAGCATCTAGAGTTCTCTGATTTGCTCATTTTAGCCACTCTGACCGGCGTGAGGTGGTATCTCAGTGTGGTTTTGATTTGTATTTCCCTGATGAGGAGGGATGCTGAGCATCGTTTCATGTGTCTGTTGGCCATCTGGATGCCCTCTTTGGGGAAGTGTCTGTTCATGTCTTCTGCCCATTCTTTCACTGGATTATTTGTTTTTCAGGCGTGGAGCTTGGTGAGTTCCTTATAGATTCTGGATACTAGCCCTTTATCTGATATGTCATTTGTAACTATCTTTTCCCATTCCGTTGGTTGCTTATTAGTTTTATTGATTGTTTCCTTTACTGTGCAGAAGCTTTTTATCTTGATGAGATCCCAGTAGTTCATTTTTGCTCTTGATTCCCTTGCCTTTAGGGATGTGTCAGGTAAGAAATTGCTGTGGTTGAGGTCAAGGAGGATGTTTCCTGCTTTCTCCTCCTGGGTTTTGATGGTTTCCTATCTCACATTCGGGTCCTTTATCCATTTTGAGTTTGTTTTTGTGTATGGTGTGAGATAATGATCTAGTTTTATTCTTCTGCATGTTGCTGTCCAGTTCTCCCAGCACCATCTGTTAAAGAGGCTTTTTTTTTTTTTCCGTTGGATACTCTTTCCTGCTTTGTCAAAGATTAGTTGGCCATACATTTGTGGGTCCAGTTCTGAGTTCTCTATTCTATTCCATTGGTCTATGTGTCTGTTTTTGTGCCAATACCATACTGTCTTGATGATTACAGCTTTGTAGTAGAGGCTAAAGTCTGGGGCTGTGATGCCTCTCATTTTGGTTTTCTTCTTCAATATTACTTTGGCTATTCGTGGTAAAAATACATACATCTTCTATTAAGATTTTCTTTCTCTGGGCAAGGCCCATGATCATTTGATATCTGTAGGAGTATCTATTTTTTAAGTACTTTATTACTATTTTAATTTTTAATTCAACTTTCTTAAGGAAACTTACATATAAAACAAGATATCCATTTAAGTGTACTTTGCAGTGAGTTTTGACAAATTTATATACCTGTGTAACAATCAATCCCCACAATCCAAATAAAAACATTCGCATCACATCCAAAGTTCACTGTTCCAGGCAGTCCTCATTCATGGCCATAGGCAACTACCAGTCTGCTTTCTGTTATTAGAGCTTAGAATATTTTTTTAGAGGTTCATAGAGATGGAATTGTACAGTATATATTTTTTTGTGTCTGACCTCTTTTGCTCAACATAACATTTTAAATTCATCAGTATTGCTTCATGTGTCACTCATTTCTTTTGGGTAGTATTTTGTTGTGCTATTTTAACAGGTGCCTAAAACATGTTTGCTGAATGAATGCATATTTGGCACAGTAATATCCCTCCCTCTGCAATTTTGCTGCATTTCTTTCTCTATCATGAGGATACTAAAATCTCTTCTAGATTGTGTGCATATGTTGCTAGACATAAAAATCTGTGTATATATGTAAAAGGTTGATTTAATAGTGAAAAATATTCAAGGTTTAGAGCTAAATGACCTTGGCATGAATCCTTCTTTTGCCACCCTATATGTTACAGGCAAGTTACTTAATTTTTCTGAAGCTTAGTTTACTCTTTTCTAAAATGAAGGCAATTATATTTAGATCTAGTTGTTGAAGTATTAAAGAGGTATGTAAATATTGTGAGTAAAGCAAATATATTAGGCCTTTAAAATGGTAATGTAATTTAGTAGTGATTTTTTTTGGGTGCTGGTGTATAGTGTCTGCTTTCTATCTACTGACAAAATCATGCCTACTTACAGGGTTGCAGTTTTTAATTGTTTATTATTATTCATTAGTGGTTTGAAGAAACACCTGTTTCTATTAAAAATTTCATCTAGTGAAATTGATTACTTTTAGGTCATGATTAGTTTACTTTTAGATAAAAAATTGTAGGTTTTGCTAATTAAAATTATAATTAGAGATAATTCATAAACTTTTCAGTTTTAAAGGCTTAGTGAAATATAAAGATGAAAAAAGCAATAATTCTAATTCTTCATTACTGGAGGCTAATTATTTCAAAGAGTAAAATGCTAGTGGGGAGAAAGCAACTAGGAAACTAACATCTGTCTGAGTCAGGTTCTGTAGTAGTTGTTTTCCACATACCATTTATTCATTCAGCATACTTTAATGCCTACTTCTAGGACAAACCTCACTGTTTGTGGGCTTTTAAAATTAATGCCTTTAAAAAAAAATCCCTTATTCAGGCTGTGCCTGGTATTTAAGAACTACGTAAATGTTTGTATATTTGTTAAATGCATTAATATTTTTATTTGGCCTTGGAGTAGAAGAGAATTAATGTGGCTTTTAGGAGATTAAATCAGTAATGTGTGCTTGTGACCAGGAGATTTTCAACTTACCTAAATAACTAAAAGGTTATTAAAGTTTATATTTTGACCATAAACATTGATATGGCTTAAGTGACTTCTAATTATGCTTGTATCAAATTAGACTGGACTTTTGGAAAGAATAAATTAAAATGCTGGAGCAACAGCTAGGCTTTATTACGCTGTATACGTATTAGGCTCTATACATATGGAATATATAGAAAACTTAGAATAAGGATACTTAAATTTTGAAGAGTATCTTTGGCAGTTTATTTTTCACTACAGAAACTTACTATATGCCAGTGTGTTACATTTTTTCTTAAATTTTACAGGTTAAGTGTAATTGATTTATTGTCTTATTGATAACTGGTTAAATGAAACATGCTGTTGTAACCATGCATTCAGTAGGAAAAATTACTAGGTGAAAACAGAAGAAAGAATGGCTTATTCTGAAAATATATAAGAAAAGGAAGATAGAACTTAGGACAAGTAGAAAGGGGTGATTAAGTGTCTTTGTAAGTGATGATGAAGGTGGGACAGATAGTACATTGTGCTTTTGAAGTTAAAAAAAAATGAATTAAATAAGATCCTTAAAAACTAGTATTTAGGGGCATCTGGGGTGGCTCAGTTGGTTGAGCATCTGGCTCTTGGTTTCTGCTCAGGTAATGATTTTGTGGTTTTTGTGGGTTTGAGCCCAGCATGGGGCTCTGTGCTGACTGTATGGAGCCTGCTTGGGATTCTTGCTCTCTCTCGCTCTCTCTCTCTCTCTCTCTCTCTCTCTCTCTCTCTCTCTCTCTCTTTCTATCTCTGTCTCCCCCTC
>NW_027531999.1:3379172-3499148 GCF_008692635.1 Crocuta crocuta | reverse complement strand
CTTTTCTCCCTTTTGCCCCCCCCCCCCCCCAGAAATTAAACTTAAAAACTAATATTCAGTTTTTAGGCACTCAGAGTGGAAACATTTTTCTGAGTTATTTGTTTTTTTATTTTAGAGAGAGAGAGAGAGAGAGAGGGAGCATGCATGCCCATGCGAACAGGTGAGAAGGGCAGAGGGAGAGAGAGAGAATCTTATGCAAGCTCCACACTCAGCCCTGACATGGGGTTTGATCCCATGAACCTGGGACCATGACCCAAGCCAAAACCAAGAGTCACCCCTAATCAGCTGAACTACCTGGGTGCCCCTAGAAACATTTTCATTTAGGCTTGTGGTTCTTAATCCTGAGTGCTTTAGACTCCAAGGGGTCATTAAAGATAGGGGTGCATTTCATATTTCAGTATTTCAAAGAAACAAATCTAATGAAAAACTTCAATGTACTTTGAGACTAAAATTCTTGGGTTTTCATAAAAACATCATTTTTTGGTAATAGCAGTCATTTCCTGTAGAATCCCTTATTGGTAGTTACATGTGTCTAAAAAGGTAGAAAACCCATTTTATTTAATAAAAGCATAAACAGAAAAATATTTTTGAATTCTTGTTGATACATATGAACCTTTATATATATAAATATATAACTGAAATGATATCTAATCCTTCCACTGGCATATCAGTTTTAATTTCAGAAAGGTCATTCCTGATTACTTTTATCTGGCATTATACCTTTTGCCATTCTTCACTGCAGTATCATATTACCCTCTGTCTGGCTTAGCATTTTTCAGTATCATAGATCATTTGTGTTAATTATTTGTTAGGTAGATGAAAATTCCATGGGAACAGGTACTTTGCCTGCCTTATTTTTTTCTCAGTATCTTGTCTGTGTATTTATCTACCCTAGAAGTGTTACATTTGTACCAGCCAGGTATGAGGAATCTAGGTTTTCTACTTCCTCTCCAAAACTTGTTACTGTATTTTTGTGAATGCAGACAGTTCTAGAGAGTTTGATTTCATTGTGGTTTTAATTTGGATTTCCCTAATGACTATTGGAAATGCTCTCATTGTTAAAAAATCCCATTGGGATTTTGATTGGCATCGTATTGATTGATCAGTAAATTTGGGGGGAGTTGACATCTTGATTATATTGTGTTTTCCAATCCTTAGACGTAGTATATCTCCCCATTTATCTTTGATTTGACTCATCAGTGTTTTTGTTTTTAGTGTACAGATCCTGCACATATTTTGTTAGATATGTAAATACATATCTCATATTTACACTTAACATAATTTTTGGAGAAATTATTTGGAGCTTTATTGCCTTTAACTAGGATATAGAAATGGGATTTTTTTTTTTTTTGGTACACTGATCTTGTTTCTGATCTTGTAAAGTATAGCAGCAGCTTTTTTTGTAGATTGTTTTGCATATTTTACTCAGGTAATCCATGTCATCTCAAATAGGGAAGCTTTCTTACTTGTCTTTCCAGTCTGTGCCCTTTGTTTTCTTGAATTATTGCACTGCCTGGGTAATCCTTGCCTTATTTGCAGTGTTAAAGTATGTAAGATTTCAGTTTTTCACCATTAAGTGTAATGATAGATATGTTTCTCAAATTAGGGAATTTCTGTTCTATTCCTGTTTCACAGAAAGTTTTCATGATGAATGGATGTTGACTTTTGCCAAATAATTTTTCTGTGTCAGTTGATAGGATCACTTGGTTCTTTAGTCTTTTAATATGGTTGATTGTATTGGTTGACACTCCTTAATATAACAGCTTTGTTGTTAAAACTCACATACCACACTATATAAAAATTCAGGGGTTCTTAGTATAGTCACAGAGCTTCCCAACCATTATCACAGTCAATTTGAGAAAAATTTTTATCACCCAAGAAAAAAATATTACACCCTTTAGCAGGCCCTCTCCATTTCTTTCCGATCCCCACCCTCACCCAGCCTTAAGCAACCATGGATCTACTTAACTTTTTTTACTTTTGCTTGTCCTGAACATTTCATGTAAGTGGGATATGTGTTTTTTCATGACTGGCTTCTTTCACTTGGCATAATGTTTTCAAAGATTGGACAAGTTGAAGCATTTATCTGTATTTTATTCCTTTTATTGTTGAAAAACATTCCATTGTATGGATATACATTTTATTTATGCATTTATCAGTTGATGGACATCTAGGTTGTTTCTACTTTTTGGCTGTTTTGAATATGATGCTATGGACATTTCCGTACAAGTTTCTGTGTAGCTGTATATTTTCATTTCCCTTGGTTACGTGTATGGTGGAATTGTGTGGTCATATGATAACACTAGGTTTATTTAACCTCTTGAATTGTTGACTGTTGTGGAGAGCAGCCCTACCATTTTACATCTCCACCAGCAGAATATGAGAGTTTCAGTTTCTCCAGATCTTGGCCAACTCTTTTATTATTGTTTGGCCTTTTTTATTATAGCCATCATATTGTGTATGATGTGGTTTCTCAATGTGGTTTTTATTTACATTATCTTGGTGATTAATTACCTTAACATTTTTGAGTGTACATATTTGGTCACTTCTTTGGAGAAATAGCTTATCACATCCTATGTCTGTTTTTAGTTTGTCTTTTTATTAATGAGTTGTAAGATTTCTTTATATTTTTTCGATACAAATTCCTAATTGGATATGCAGTTTTCAAATATTTGCTCCCATTCTTTGGGTTTTCTTTTCACTTTATCATTTGCAGCACAAAAAAATTTAATTTTGATGATATTCAACTTATTATTTTGTAAATTCACATGCTTTTGCTGCCATGTTGAAGAAGGCACTGCCTAACATAAGGCCGTGAAGATTTGCTTCTTTGTTTTCTAAGGGTTTTATAGTTTCGGTTCATATGCTTATGCTGTGAACCATTTGAGTTAACTTTTGTGTATGGTGTGAAGAAAGGGGTCGAGCTTGATTTTTTTATTTTCATTAATTTTCATTTCTTATTTATTGCTTATTTTTCAATTTACATCCAAGTTAGTTAGCATATAGTGCAATAATGATTTCAGAAGTAGATTCCAGTGATCCATCCTCTAAGTATAACACCCAGTGCTCATCCCAACAAGTGTCTTCCTTAATGCCCCTTACACATTTAGCCCATCCCTGCACCCACAACCCTTCTGGCAACCTTCTGTTTTTTGTATTTAAGAGTCTGTTATGGGACAAAGAGTCCCCCTCTTTGTTTTTATATTATTTTTGCTTCCCTTCCCTTATGTTCATCTGTTTCGTATTTTAAATTCCTCATATCAGTGAGGTCATATATTTATTTGTCTTTGATTAATTTCGCTTAGGGTAATACCCTCTTAGTTCCATCCATGTAGTTGCACATGGCAAGCTTTCATTCTTTTTGATTGCCAGGTAATACTCTTATTGTGTATGTATATACCACATCTTCTTTATCCATTCATTCATGGATGGACATTTGGGCTCTTCCCATACTTTGGCTATTGTTGATAGCTTTGCTGTAAACATTGAGGTGCATGTGCCCCTTTGTTTTTTTTTAATTAATTAATTAANGATACCACCTCACGCCGGTCAGAGTGGCTAAAATGGACAAATCAGGAGACTCTAGATGCTGGTGAGGATGTGGAAAAACAGGCACCCTCCTACACTGTTGGTGGGAATGTAAACTGGGGCAGCCCCTCTGGAAAACAGTGAGGAGGTTCCTCAAAAAATTAACAATAGAACTCCCCTAGGACCCAGCAGTAACACTGCTAGGAATTTACCCAAGGGATATAGGAGTGCTGATGCATAGGGGCACATTTACCCCAATGTTCATAGCAGCGCTCTCAACAATAGCCAAAACATGGAAAGAGCCTAAGTGTCCATCAACTGATGAATGGATCAAGAAGATGTGGATGAGAAAGAATGAAATCTGGCCATGTATAGCAACATGGATGGAACTAGAGGGGAGTTATGCTGAGCGAAATAAGTCAGGCAGAGAAGGACAGATACCATATGTTTTCACTCATATGTGGACATATAGGTGGATTAGGAGGAAGCTAACGGAGGACCATGAGGGAGAAGTAGGGGAAAAATATTTGGGGAGAGGGAGGGAGGTAAACCATGAGAGACTCTTGAATGCTGAGAACAAACTGAGGGCTATTGGGGGTTGGGGAGTGTGAGGGGGGGATGGGCATGGAGGAGGGCACTTGTGGGGATGAGCATTGGGTGTTAAATGGAATCCAACTTGACAATCAACTATTTAAGAAAAACAAAACAAAACAAAACAGCCATTCTGACAGGTGTGAGGTGGTATCTCATTATGGTTTTTGATTGTGTTTCCCTGATGATGAGTGATTTTGAGCATTTTTTCATGTGTCTGTTAGCCACCTGGATATCTTTGGAAAAGTGTATGTTCATGTCTTGTGCCCATCTCTTCACTAAATTGTTTTTTGGGTGTTGAGTTTGATAAGTTCTTTATAGATTTTGGGTACTAATCCTTTATCTGATATGTCATTTACAGATATCTCCTCCCATTCCATTGATTGCCTTGTAGTTTTGCTGATTGTTTCCTTTGTGGTGCCTAAGCTTTTTATTTTGATGAGGTCCCAGTAGTTCATTTTTTGCTTTTGTTTCCCTTGCCTCTGGAGACATGTGAAGTAAGATGTTGCTGCGGCCAAGGTCTAGAGGTTTTTGCCTGCTTTCTCCTCTAGGATTTTGATGGCTTCCTGTCTTATGTTTAGGTCTTCCATACATTTTGAGTTTGTATTTGTATATGGTCTAAGCAAGTGGTCCAGGTTCACTTTTCTGCATGTCATTGTCCAGTTTCCCCAGCACCATTTGCTGAAGAGACTGTCTTTATTCCATCGGATATTCTTTCCTGCTTTGTCAAAGATGAGTTGGCCTTACATTGTGGGTCCATTTCTGGATTCTCTGTTCTGTTGTTCTGTTGATCTCTGTTTCTGGTTTTGTGCCAGTACCACACTATCTTGATGATTATAGCTTTGTAATACAGCTTGAAGTCCAGGATTGTGATGCCTCCAGCTTTGTTTTTCTCTTTCATGATTGCTTTGTCTCTTCAGGGTCTTTTCTGGTTCCATACAAATTTTAGAATTATTTGTTCTAGCTCTGGGAAGAATGCTTGTGTTATTTTGAATATGTAGATTGCTTTAGGTAGTGTCAACATTTTAACAATATTTGTTCTTCCAGTTCGTGAGCTTGATTCTTTTATGTGTAGATATCCAGTTGTCCCAGCACTGTTTGTTGAAAAGACTATATATTTTCCCCATTAAATTGTCTTGTTATCCTAAAATGAAATGACTGTAAAAGGTGAGAGTTTATTTCTAGACTCTCGGTTTTATTTTGTTGATCTGTATGTTTTTCATTGTGTTGGTTTGTGTTGATTACAATGTGAAATTTTCAAACCAGTTTGAATTGTCTCTGTTCTTTATCAAGATTATTTTTATTAGCCTGAGTTCTTAAATTTCTATGTGAATTTTAGGATTAGTTTGTCTATTTCTTAACAGAAACCTGGTGGAACTTTGGTAGGGATTGTGTTGAATCAGTACATCAGTTTAGGGAGTACTGCCTGTCTTCTGATCTATAAACACAGAATGTCTTTCTATTTATAGAGTTCATTTTTCATTTCTTTCAGCAATGTTTTATAGTTTCTAGAATATAAATTTTGTAGTTTTTTGATTAAATTTGTAGGTAAATATTTTATTCTCTTGATGCTTTGTAAATGGAACTGTTTCCTTCCTTTTCTGTCTTTTTTCTTTCTTTTTTTTTTTTTTAATTAAGCTGTAGGCTCAGTGTGGAGCTTAAACTCAAGACCCCCAGATCAAGAGTAGCATGCTCCACTGACTGAGCTAGTCAGACGACCCAGTTGTTTTTCTTAATTTCATTTTTGGTTGTTCATTGTTAGTATACAGAATTGCAGTTGTTTTTTTGCGTATTTTGTGCCCTGCAACCTTGCTAGCTAATATAAAATGTTATTAAAATCTAAGCTGTTTTTATTTTATTTTATTTAAAAAAATTTTTTTTTAATGTTTTATTTATTTCTAGGAGAGAGAGAGAGAGACAGCGTGAGCAGGGGAGGGTCAGAGAGAGAGGGAATCACAGACTCCGAANCCGAAATAGGCTCCAGGCTCTGAGCTGGCAGTCAGCACAGAGCCCGACGCGGGGCTCGAACCCACGAACTGCGAGATCATGACCTAAGAGAAAGTCGGACGCTTAACCGACTAAGCCACCCAGGCGCCCCTAAGCTGTTTTTAAATTAGCATAAAGTAAGTTTTTTAGTAGCCTTTTTAGGATTTTCTATATACAAGATTATGACATCTGCAAATAGAGATAGTTTTCTTCATGTCTGACTGGGTGCTTTTTATTTTATTTTCTTCCCTAATTATCCTGGCTATAACCTTTAGTAAGTACAGTTTTGAATAGAAGTTATCAAGAGTTGACAGCGTTACTGTTGTTTTTTTCCTTGATAACAGTTTGAGGAAGTTTCTTTCTAGTTTTAGTTTGTTGAGTGTTTTTATCATGAAAGGCTATTGGGTTTTTTTCCCTAATTTTTCTACATCTCTTGAGGTGATCATGTGGTTTTTATCTTTTAATAATATAGTGTATTGTATCATTTGACGTTTGGATGTTGAACAAATTTTGAATTCCTGGGATAAGTCCTCCTTGGTCATGGTGTGTAATTCCTTTTATGTATTGCTGGATTTGATATCCTAGTATTCTGTCAGTGTGTTTTTTTCATAAGAGATATTAGTATGTAGATTTCATTTCTTGTGATGTCTTCCATGTTACCAGAATAAATAAAAGTTTCATAGGATGAGTTAGGAAGTCTTCCCTGTGGTGTTATTTTATTCTTTGGAAGATTTTGTGAAGTATTGTTACTAATTTTTCTTTAAATATTTGGTAGAAAATACCAATGAAGCCATTTGGGCCTGGCATTTTCTCTGTGGGAAGTTTTAAAATTATTAATTCAGTCTCTTCACTTGTTATAGGTCTAGTCAGATTTCTTGAGGTCATTTTGGTAGTTTTTGACTTTCTAGAACTATGTGCATTTCCTATAGTTATTTAATTTGTTAGCACATAGTTCATGTTATTCCTTTATAACCCTTTCTATATCTGTGAGGTTGGTATTTGTGCCCTTTTCATTCTTGATTTTAGTACTTTGATTCTAATACTTTGAGTCTTCTCTTTTTCTTGCTCAGTTTAGCTCAGTTTTGTTTATCTTTTCAGAAAATCAACTTTGGGGGGCACCTGGGTGGCTCAGTTGGTTAAGCATCTGAGTTAGGCTCAGGTCATAATTTCACGGTTCGTGGGTTCGAGCCCCATGTCAGGCTCTGTGCTGACAGCTAGCTCAGAGCCTGGAACCTGTTTCAGATTCTGTGTCTCCCTCTCTCTCTGACCCTCTTCTGCTCACACTCACTCTTTCTCTCTCTTTCAGAAATAAGTAAAAAAAACATTAAAAAAATTAAAAAGAAAATCAACTTAGGTTCTTCTGGTTTTTTTCTTTTGTCTTTCTCTTCTGTATTTCACTTATTTCTTAACCTGTCTATATTATCTTCTTCTGTTTGCTTTTGGTGTAGTTTATTCATTTTCTAAAAATTTGTTAAAGTGAAAGGTTAGGTTATTGATTTAAATCTCGTTTTTAAACGTAGGTGCTTTTCATTACAGCTATAAATATCCCTTTACTGCTTTCACTGCACTCCATACATTTTGATATCTCTTTACCTTTGTCATCATTCCTCCCAAAATATTTTCTAGTTTTCCTTGTAATTTTTTTTCTATGCTCAGTGTTTATGTAAAAGTATTGTTTAGGGGAGCATGGTTGGCCCTATTGGTTAACTGTCTGACTCTTGATCTCAGCTCAGGTCTTGATCTCAGGGTTGTGAGTTCAAGTCCTTTTTGAGCTCTGCACTGGGTGTGAATCCTAATGAAAAAAATTTTTTTTTAAATTTCCACCCATTGTAAATTCCCCAAATTTCATTATGTCGTTATTTCTAATGTCATTATATTTTGGTTGGGGAACATATTTTAGATGCATAATTTCAATCTTTTAAAATCTAGTAAAGTTTGTTTTATATCTGATATATCTATATCTTGGAGAATGTTCCATTAGTTCTNCAGATGGCCAACAGACACATGAAACGATGCTCAGCATCCCTCCTCATCAGGGAAATACAAATCAAAACCACACTGAGATACCACCTCACGCCGGTCAGAGTGGCTAAAATGGACAAATCAGGAGACTCTAGATGCTGGTGAGGATGTGGAAAAACAGGCACCCTCCTACACTGTTGGTGGGAATGTAAACTGGGGCAGCCCCTCTGGAAAACAGTGAGGAGGTTCCTCAAAAAATTAACAATAGAACTCCCCTAGGACCCAGCAGTAACACTGCTAGGAATTTACCCAAGGGATATAGGAGTGCTGATGCATAGGGGCACATTTACCCCAATGTTCATAGCAGCGCTCTCAACAATAGCCAAAACATGGAAAGAGCCTAAGTGTCCATCAACTGATGAATGGATCAAGAAGATGTGGATGAGAAAGAATGAAATCTGGCCATGTATAGCAACATGGATGGAACTAGAGGGGAGTTATGCTGAGCGAAATAAGTCAGGCAGAGAAGGACAGATACCATATGTTTTCACTCATATGTGGACATATAGGTGGATTAGGAGGAAGCTAACGGAGGACCATGAGGGAGAAGTAGGGGAAAAATATTTGGGGAGAGGGAGGGAGGTAAACCATGAGAGACTCTTGAATGCTGAGAACAAACTGAGGGCTATTGGGGGTTGGGGAGTGTGAGGGGGGGATGGGCATGGAGGAGGGCACTTGTGGGGATGAGCATTGGGTGTTAAATGGAATCCAACTTGACAATCAACTATTTAAGAAAAACAAAACAAAACAAAACAGCCATTCTGACAGGTGTGAGGTGGTATCTCATTATGGTTTTTGATTGTGTTTCCCTGATGATGAGTGATTTTGAGCATTTTTTCATGTGTCTGTTAGCCACCTGGATATCTTTGGAAAAGTGTATGTTCATGTCTTGTGCCCATCTCTTCACTAAATTGTTTTTTGGGTGTTGAGTTTGATAAGTTCTTTATAGATTTTGGGTACTAATCCTTTATCTGATATGTCATTTACAGATATCTCCTCCCATTCCATTGATTGCCTTGTAGTTTTGCTGATTGTTTCCTTTGTGGTGCCTAAGCTTTTTATTTTGATGAGGTCCCAGTAGTTCATTTTTTGCTTTTGTTTCCCTTGCCTCTGGAGACATGTGAAGTAAGATGTTGCTGCGGCCAAGGTCTAGAGGTTTTTGCCTGCTTTCTCCTCTAGGATTTTGATGGCTTCCTGTCTTATGTTTAGGTCTTCCATACATTTTGAGTTTGTATTTGTATATGGTCTAAGCAAGTGGTCCAGGTTCACTTTTCTGCATGTCATTGTCCAGTTTCCCCAGCACCATTTGCTGAAGAGACTGTCTTTATTCCATCGGATATTCTTTCCTGCTTTGTCAAAGATGAGTTGGCCTTACATTGTGGGTCCATTTCTGGATTCTCTGTTCTGTTGTTCTGTTGATCTCTGTTTCTGGTTTTGTGCCAGTACCACACTATCTTGATGATTATAGCTTTGTAATACAGCTTGAAGTCCAGGATTGTGATGCCTCCAGCTTTGTTTTTCTCTTTCATGATTGCTTTGTCTCTTCAGGGTCTTTTCTGGTTCCATACAAATTTTAGAATTATTTGTTCTAGCTCTGGGAAGAATGCTTGTGTTATTTTGAATATGTAGATTGCTTTAGGTAGTGTCAACATTTTAACAATATTTGTTCTTCCAGTTCGTGAGCTTGATTCTTTTATGTGTAGATATCCAGTTGTCCCAGCACTGTTTGTTGAAAAGACTATATATTTTCCCCATTAAATTGTCTTGTTATCCTAAAATGAAATGACTGTAAAAGGTGAGAGTTTATTTCTAGACTCTCGGTTTTATTTTGTTGATCTGTATGTTTTTCATTGTGTTGGTTTGTGTTGATTACAATGTGAAATTTTCAAACCAGTTTGAATTGTCTCTGTTCTTTATCAAGATTATTTTTATTAGCCTGAGTTCTTAAATTTCTATGTGAATTTTAGGATTAGTTTGTCTATTTCTTAACAGAAACCTGGTGGAACTTTGGTAGGGATTGTGTTGAATCAGTACATCAGTTTAGGGAGTACTGCCTGTCTTCTGATCTATAAACACAGAATGTCTTTCTATTTATAGAGTTCATTTTTCATTTCTTTCAGCAATGTTTTATAGTTTCTAGAATATAAATTTTGTAGTTTTTTGATTAAATTTGTAGGTAAATATTTTATTCTCTTGATGCTTTGTAAATGGAACTGTTTCCTTCCTTTTCTGTCTTTTTTCTTTCTTTTTTTTTTTTTTAAGTAAGCTGTAGGCTCAGTGTGGAGCTTAAACTCAAGACCCCCAGATCAAGAGTAGCATGCTCCACTGACTGAGCTAGTCAGACGACCCAGTTGTTTTTCTTAATTTCATTTTTGGTTGTTCATTGTTAGTATACAGAATTGCAGTTGTTTTTTTGCGTATTTTGTGCCCTGCAACCTTGCTAGCTAATATAAAATGTTATTAAAATCTAAGCTGTTTTTATTTTATTTTATTTAAAAAAATTTTTTTTTAATGTTTTATTTATTTCTAGGAGAGAGAGAGAGAGACAGCGTGAGCAGGGGAGGGTCAGAGAGAGAGGGAATCACAGACTCCGAAATAGGCTCCAGGCTCTGAGCTGGCAGTCAGCACAGAGCCCGACGCGGGGCTCGAACCCACGAACTGCGAGATCATGACCTAAGAGAAAGTCGGACGCTTAACCGACTAAGCCACCCAGGCGCCCCTAAGCTGTTTTTAAATTAGCATAAAGTAAGTTTTTTAGTAGCCTTTTTAGGATTTTCTATATACAAGATTATGACATCTGCAAATAGAGATAGTTTTCTTCATGTCTGACTGGGTGCTTTTTATTTTATTTTCTTCCCTAATTATCCTGGCTATAACCTTTAGTAAGTACAGTTTTGAATAGAAGTTATCAAGAGTTGACAGCGTTACTGTTGTTTTTTTCCTTGATAACAGTTTGAGGAAGTTTCTTTCTAGTTTTAGTTTGTTGAGTGTTTTTATCATGAAAGGCTATTGGGTTTTTTTCCCTAATTTTTCTACATCTCTTGAGGTGATCATGTGGTTTTTATCTTTTAATAATATAGTGTATTGTATCATTTGACGTTTGGATGTTGAACAAATTTTGAATTCCTGGGATAAGTCCTCCTTGGTCATGGTGTGTAATTCCTTTTATGTATTGCTGGATTTGATATCCTAGTATTCTGTCAGTGTGTTTTTTTCATAAGAGATATTAGTATGTAGATTTCATTTCTTGTGATGTCTTCCATGTTACCAGAATAAATAAAAGTTTCATAGGATGAGTTAGGAAGTCTTCCCTGTGGTGTTATTTTATTCTTTGGAAGATTTTGTGAAGTATTGTTACTAATTTTTCTTTAAATATTTGGTAGAAAATACCAATGAAGCCATTTGGGCCTGGCATTTTCTCTGTGGGAAGTTTTAAAATTATTAATTCAGTCTCTTCACTTGTTATAGGTCTAGTCAGATTTCTTGAGGTCATTTTGGTAGTTTTTGACTTTCTAGAACTATGTGCATTTCCTATAGTTATTTAATTTGTTAGCACATAGTTCATGTTATTCCTTTATAACCCTTTCTATATCTGTGAGGTTGGTATTTGTGCCCTTTTCATTCTTGATTTTAGTACTTTGATTCTAATACTTTGAGTCTTCTCTTTTTCTTGCTCAGTTTAGCTCAGTTTTGTTTATCTTTTCAGAAAATCAACTTTGGGGGGCACCTGGGTGGCTCAGTTGGTTAAGCATCTGAGTTAGGCTCAGGTCATAATTTCACGGTTCGTGGGTTCGAGCCCCATGTCAGGCTCTGTGCTGACAGCTAGCTCAGAGCCTGGAACCTGTTTCAGATTCTGTGTCTCCCTCTCTCTCTGACCCTCTTCTGCTCACACTCACTCTTTCTCTCTCTTTCAGAAATAAGTAAAAAAAACATTAAAAAAATTAAAAAGAAAATCAACTTAGGTTCTTCTGGTTTTTTTCTTTTGTCTTTCTCTTCTGTATTTCACTTATTTCTTAACCTGTCTATATTATCTTCTTCTGTTTGCTTTTGGTGTAGTTTATTCATTTTCTAAAAATTTGTTAAAGTGAAAGGTTAGGTTATTGATTTAAATCTCGTTTTTAAACGTAGGTGCTTTTCATTACAGCTATAAATATCCCTTTACTGCTTTCACTGCACTCCATACATTTTGATATCTCTTTACCTTTGTCATCATTCCTCCCAAAATATTTTCTAGTTTTCCTTGTAATTTTTTTTCTATGCTCAGTGTTTATGTAAAAGTATTGTTTAGGGGAGCATGGTTGGCCCTATTGGTTAACTGTCTGACTCTTGATCTCAGCTCAGGTCTTGATCTCAGGGTTGTGAGTTCAAGTCCTTTTTGAGCTCTGCACTGGGTGTGAATCCTAATGAAAAAAATTTTTTTTTAAATTTCCACCCATTGTAAATTCCCCAAATTTCATTATGTCGTTATTTCTAATGTCATTATATTTTGGTTGGGGAACATATTTTAGATGCATAATTTCAATCTTTTAAAATCTAGTAAAGTTTGTTTTATATCTGATATATCTATATCTTGGAGAATGTTCCATTAGTTCTTGAGAAGAACATCTATTTTGCTCTCGCTCTGTGTTCTATGTGTATTTGTTATTATAGTTTTTATATTAGTATTCAAGTCTCTTACTGGGTCATTGATCTTCATTTGTTATTGAAAGTGGGATATTAAAGTCTCCCAACTACTGTGGTTGAATTGACTGCTTCTCTTGTTCTTTCAGTTTTTGCTTCATTTATTCGGGGACCCTCTTAGGCTCATGTTTATAATTATACTTTCTTGATGACTGACCCATTTATGATAGGAAATTATATCTCTTTATCTCTAAAATATTTTAAAGTCTATTTTATGTGATATGGTTTATTTAATCTATTATATGTGATATATTTTATGTGAAATATATGAAATAGCAACCGTATGCTACTTCATGATAGTTTTTTTTTTTTTAATGCCTATTGAATGACCCCATATTGACAGTTGCTATTTACTGAGCACAGTTTACTGTGGGCAGTACATTATGCTAAGCTTTATATGTGTATTATCTCATTTAATTGTCCCAACAGTCAAATGAAGTTATTATTTTACTCTCCTAGTCTATGGAATCAGGAACTGGGGTCTGGGACAGATGAATAATCTCCCCCAATTTTCCCAGTTAGTGGAAAAGCCAGCATTCAAATCCAGAAGGTTTATCAGATTCTGTGGGGTCTTCTAAGGTTTCTAAGAGAGTAATGGACTATTCTGTTAGTTCAGAAGAGAAAAGAGTAGGTTGATAGATCACATTATTTTTCCACCTGCCCTCCATTTTACACCTTTTGACATGTGAGTATACAGTACCTACCATGAGAGATGGAGTATGTTTTTTGGCTCCCTTAATGTTGAGTTTGGCCAAAGAAATATTGATGGCAAGTGAACATAGGCTTTATTTTATTTTTTTCATTTAAAATAAGTCTTTTATTTAAACTAAAAACAAAAAGCAAAAACAGTTCACCCACAGAGTGAGCATAGACTTTAAATCCATTGGTAGAGGTGAGCATGTTCTTTGTGCTCTCACTTTTCCCCACCAGACTTTCAGGAAATCACTGATTGGAAGAGAATGAGACACAAATGGAGTATCTCTAATCCAACTGACAGTTTGATGCCAGCCTGTCTGAGATCAGTCTAACAACCCACAAATGCCAAAGCAAGAAACTAATACTTTTGTTATGTCACTGAGTTTTAGAATTGTTTATCAAGCAGCATATTTTGGGCAATGGCTGATGAATACAGTTAAAGTAGCTTTAGAGACATAAAATATAGTAAGAATATTTTCTTTCACTGAAAAAAAAAAAGAGCCTCTGTGTTTTAGATACACAGGAGTAAGAGTTTGTTGATGGTAACTGAGTTGTTTTAGATTGGTTAATTGGGGAACCCTAGAAAAATTTTTTCCATGATTACTTAATGAAGAGTCATTTTTCTGGAATCATTTCTTGCAGACTCAGATGTGTTAAGAGAATGAACTAGAAATCATCTTAAATCTCTTAAAATCCTGCAGATTTTGTTGGCCTGTAACAGTAGAAAAGGAGTTTAAAAGTTTTTGAAAACAAATACTTTTATTTTTGTTGTGTTACTTATTGCTCATCAGATTAAGTGTACACTTAATTCCCTTTATCTATTTCACCTATTCCTCCACCAGGCTCCCCATTGACAACCACTAGTTTGTTTTCTGTATTTAAGAGTCTGGTGTTTCTGGTCTCTTTTTTTCTTTGTTCATTTGTTTCTTAAAATTCCACGTGAGTGAAATTCTGTGGTGTTTGTGTTTCTTTGACTTACTTCACTTAACATTATGCTTTCTGGATCCCTCCATGTTGCAAACAATACAGTGTTCTTTTTTATAGCTGAGTAGTATTTCATTGTATATGTATATACCACATCTTTATACACTTATCTTTCACTGGACACTTGGGTTGGTTCTATATTTTGGCTATTTTAAATAATGCTACAGTAAAACATAGGGGTACATATATTTTTTGAATTAGTGATTTTGTTTTCTTTGGGTAAATAGTAGTGGAATTATTGGATCATATGGTAATTCTATTTTTGAGGAGCCTCCATACTGTATCCCACAGTAGCTGTATCTATTTATATTCCCACTAATGGTGTAGGAGAGTTCCTTTTTGACATCCTCTCTGACACTTGTTTTGTGTTTTTTATTTTAACCATTCTAGCAAGTGTGAGATAATATTTCATTGTTATTTACATATGCATTTCTTTTAGTTGAGCACCTTTTCATGTATCTTTTGGATATCTGTATATCTTTGGGAAAAAATGATTGTTCAGGTTCTCTGCCCGTTTTTTAATCAGATTATTTGTTATTTTGGTGTTGTATAACTTTTTAAATATATTTTGGATGTTAACCTATTATGTTATGTTATTTGCAAGTATTTTCTCCCATTCAGTGGGTTGCGTTTGGTTTTCTTGATGATTTCCTTTGCTGTGTGAAAACTTTTTATTTTGATATAGTCCCAATAGTTTAATTTTATTACTGCTTTTATTCCTATTTTATATTCCTCGCATGAGGAGAGATAACCTAGAAAAAATGTTTCTAACCACAAGGAAAGAGAGCAAGAGAAGAACAGAGTTACAAAAACAACTGTAAAACAAGTAACGAAATGGCAGTGAGTACTTATCTATCAGTAATTACTTTAAATGTTAAAGGACTACATGTTCCAATCCAAAGACTCTGACTGGATGACTGAATGGTTAAAAAAGTAGGAACCATCCACATGCTGCCTACAGGAGACTTGTTCAGACCTAACGTCTCATGCAGATTGAAAGTAAAGGGATGGTGGGGCACCTGAGTGGTTGGTTTAGTTAGTTAAGCATGACTTTGGCTCAGGTTATGATCTTAAGATTCATGGTTCAAGCCCCGCATCAGGCTCTGCGCTGGTGGTGCAGAGCCTACTTGGGATATTCTCTCTCTCTCTCTCTCTATCTCTCTATCTCTCTCTGCTCCTTCCCCACTTGTGTGTTCTCTCTTTCTCACTCTCTCTCTCTCAAAATTAATAAACTTTAAAAAAAAGTTATACAAAGGGGCGCCTGGGTGGCTTAGTCGGTTAAGCGTCCGACTTTCGCTTGGGTCATGATCTCGCGGTTCGTGGGTTCGAGCCCCGCGTCGGGCTCTGTGCTGACTGCCAGCTCAGAGCCTGGAGCCTGTTTCAGTCTGTGACTCCCTCTCTCTCTGACCCTCCCCTGCTCACGCTGTCTCTCTCTCTCCTAGAAATAAATAAAAATATTTAAAAAAAAAAAAAAGTTATACAAAAATGAAGTTAAAAGATGGAAAATCATTTGTCATGCAAATATAAGTGAAAAGAGAGCTGAGGTAGCAATATTTATTTATATTGGACAAAGTAGACTTTAAAGCAAAGATTGTAACGAGATAAAGAAAGACACTACATAATGATGAAAAGAACAGTCCAACAATCCTTTTGGATATAACAGATGTAAATATGTTTACACCCAACATGGGAGCATCTAAATATATAAAGTAGCCATTAACAGACATAAAGGAAGAAATTGACAGTAATATAATAATATGTAGCGAACTTTAATGTTTAGTTACATCAATGGATCATTCAGACAGCAAGTCAACAAGAAAACAGTGGCTTTGAATGACGCCTTAGACCAGGTGTACTTAACATGTAGTATATGTACGTGACTACATATACTTAACATGAAGTCAGTACATTCCATCCAGAACAGCAGATTATATGTTATTTTCAAATACACAGGGAACATTCTCTATAGTAGATCATATAATAGGCCACAAAACAAGTCTCCGTGAGTTCAAAAAGGTTGAAATCGTAACATGCATCTTTTCCAACCACAATGGAACTAGAAACGCCACCACCAAAAATCTGGAAAGAACACAATATATGGAGGCCAAATAATATGTTACTAAAGAATGAATGGGTCAACCAACAAATCATTGAGAAAATCAGAAAATCATGGAGACAAACAAAAATGAAAACAAAATGATCCAAAATCTTTGAGATGCAGCTGAAGCTGTGCTAAGCCGGAAGATTATAGTAATACAGGCCTACCTCAAGAAACAAGAAAAATCTCAAGTGAACAACCTAACCTTACACATAAAGGAACTAGGGAAAACAAACAAAGCCCAAAGTCAGTAGAAGGAAGGAAATCATAAAGATTGGAGCAGAAGTAAATGAAACAGAGATGCGGATGTCTACTCACACCACTTTTATGCAACACAGTACTGGAAGTCCTAGCCACAACATTTAAAAGTGCAAATAAACTGAAAGTAAAAGGGTAGAAAACATATATCATGAAATGTTTCTACAGCCAATGTCAAAGAAATGGCTGCCTGTTTTCTTCTAGTTTTGTAGTTTTGGATCTCACATTTAAATGGCCTTTAATACATTTTGAGTTTATTTGTGTGTATGGTGTAAGAAAGGTGTCCATTTTCTTTCTTTTTCACATTGCTATCTAATTTCCCCAACACATTTGTTGAAGAAACAGTCTTTTTCTACACAAATATTCTTGCCTTCTTTGTCATAGATTAATTGAGCATACTATTGTGGGTTTATTTCTGGATTTTCTCTTCTGTCCCATTGATGTTATGTGTTTGTTTTCATGCCAGTACTGTACTGTTTTGATTACTACACATCTCTTGAAATCTGGGATTGTGATACCTCCAGCTTTGTTCTTCTTTCTTGAGACTGCTTTAATTATGTGGATCTTTTGTGGCTCCATACTAATATTAGAATTATTTGTTCTAGTTTTCTGAAAAATGTTAATATTTTCAGAGATTACATTAAACCTATAGATTGCTTTCAGTGTACAAACATTTCAATAATATTCTTCTAATTCATGAGCATGAAATATCTTTCCATTTGTCTGCATCATCTTCAATGTCTTTTATCAATGTTATCCTAATTTGTTGCAGTAGGGACACTGCCTTTCATTGGATTATTTATATTAAGTATTACTGATATAGTGTAACATGTATCTGCTGTTTTGCTTTGTTTCTTGTATGTTTTCATGTCTTTTATTTCTCCTTTAACTGCTTTCTTTTGCATCAAGTGTTGGTTTTTCTCCCCCCTTAGCGTAACCTTTTAATTCCTTTTGTAGTATTTTCACTATATTCTTTTATGTTCTCTTAGTTGTTGCACTAGGACTTACCATATATATCTTACCTTATCAGAATCTACTTTAGACTTAAAGTAATTTACGTCCATTGAAATGTAGAAATCTTGTTCTTGTGTAGCTTTGTTTTTTCTTCTTTTTGTGCTCTTGTACATATTACAGATAGCATTTTACAAGCCCAACAATATATTGTTATTGTTTCATATGATTTCCTGTTACTTAAAGAAATGGAATGAAGGAGAGTGAGTATATTCCCAGGATAAGTTTTACTTACTAATATTTGGGTATTTTAAAATTTTAATTTGGTATTTTAGGGGGGGATTTTTGCATCTGTGATTATGAGGAATATTGGTGTTTAAGGTTTTTCTTTGCTTGTATTATCTTTTATTTTGGTTATCAATGTAATGTTAGCCTCATAAAGATGATTTTGGAAGTAATCCCTCATGTTCTGTTTTCTGGAAGATGTTGTCTTGAATTGTGGTATTCTTTAAATGTTTGATAGACTTCACCAGTGAAACTCTGGGCCTGGAGGATTTTAACTGTGAATTCAGTTTTTTTCTGTAGATAGAATTCATATTGTGTGTTGATTTTGGAGGGTTAGAAGTCTGAAATTGAGTTTACATTGAGAGGATCATGTTCCTTTTGATGGCTCTAGAAAAGAATACTTTGTTGCCTCTTCTAGCTTCTCATGGTTGTCACCAGTCCTTGGTATTCTTTGGCTTATAACTGTCTCAGTTCAATTTCTGCCTTGTCTTCACTTATGCATTTTCCTTGGTTTTGTCTTTATATCTACCTCCCTTTTCTTATAAAGATACAAGTCATCAGATTTGGGCCCACCCACATCTAGTGGGACCTCTTTTTTTTTTTTTTAATGTTTATTTTGAGAGAGAAAGAGAGAGGGAGAGAGAGAATCCCAAGCTTTATGTGGGGCTCAGTCTCACAATTGTGAGATCATGACCTGAGCTAAAATAAAGAATCAGACACTTAACGTACTGAGCCACTCAGGTGCCCCTAGTATAACCTTGTTTTAACATGATTGTATCCAGAACGACTTTATGTCAAATATGGTTATATTTTAGGGGTACCAGGAGGTAGGTGTTTAATATATCTTAATTAGGTACACAGTTAACTCACTACATTTAAAATTTATATTTTAGTAGTTGGATTAAAATGTGGAAATTTTGTCACCATGTAGTTTCATTTCCTCGCCCTTCTGTGTTGTATTACATCTTGTGGTTCAAATACCCCTTCAGACAGTGATGTAAATTTTGTTTTCAATTATCTCACATATTTTAAAGAGTTTCAGAAGAAAAGCATAGTGTATCACTGCGATTGGCAGACTGTTACTGCACGCAGGCCAAGTCCAGCCTGCCACCTGCTTCTGTAAATTTTATTGGAATACTGCCACACCTGTTAGTTTATGTATTGTCTTTGGTTTTTCTTGCTCTACAATGCAGAATTGATTAGTTAACAACAGAGACCATTTGGCCTCTAATTCCTAAAATATTTACTCTCTGGCTGACCCTTTACAGAAAAAGTTTGCCAGTACCTCCTGGTCTATTAGATATACTCACATATTTGCCATTTTTGTTGTTTATGAAATTCTGGCATTATTTCTTTGAATTGAATTATCTTTTTTTATCTTAAGATGTATTTATTTCATTTTAATATTTGAAGGAAACTTTTGTTCCATCTAGAGAATTCTGGGTTGGCAGTTCTTGTAGCATTTAGCTAGAGTTGAGCAATAACGACTACCTTCTTTAGGCAGGTTTATAGACCCCTGCTTGCCACAGTTCTTGCTTTCTGTTTCTCTGACACTGATCCAGTTGTTATTTGATATTTACGGTTTTGCTTATTCTGTTGTAATTCTTACCATAGATCAGAAAGGAACTAAAATTTTCATTCCCCATTTCTCTCTATAAAGTAGTAAAACAGAATGAGAAGTTCCTGTTTCAGGAAAAGTGGGAGAGACAGTATATTTTAATAATGTTTAGAATAGATGATCAGAATATTTCTATGTATTCAGTATGCAAAGGGGGTCTTACCTATTTGTTTCTATTTTTCAACATTTGAGTCAAGGCATGTCATACCATAGAATTATTTTTAAAATTCTTTAATACCTCAAGCCATCATTTTCTTTTTCACACTAGCTTTTCTTTTTATATAATTCATTTCTTTCCCGAATAACTTTTAGCATGTGTTTGCAGTTGTCTTTGCCCTATCTTACTTATAGTCCAGTCACATCAAAGTTGGTTTAACCTTAGTTTATGAACCAGAAAACATAGATTCTGGTTTCTCTGGCTATGTCACAAAATAGCTATATGTGTGACCCGAAGAAGGCACTTAAATCTCACCAGGTCATAATTTCTTGATCTCTGAAATGAGGAGTTCAATTAAATATGATCCTGAGGCTTTTTTCATTTCTTAAAGTTCTTTGGTATTACCATCTTGAAACAATCTAATCCATGTTCTGATATTCTCATCTAGGTGTTCTTTTTCCTTTTTGGGCCGTGAACCCCTTTGCTCTCTGGTGATACATGTGGACCCCTTCCCAGAGTAATATCTTAATCATGCAAAATTAAATGTATATACTTATGAAGATACCAACTATGAATTAGAATGTCTTTTTAATATCAAAGGTTCAGTAATGTGCTTATCAACAAATTCTAGTGTTGTACAATAATTTTCAAACTACTCATGAGCATAAATGATAACTTGAGATTTGAAACAAAGTAATAAGGAAAATATCTGTGGTTTCTGATGGTAACAAAGTCACAGGTGTAACTAATACTGTTACAGCTTGTTGCTTTATATTTTAATAAAAGAAATACTAACTTTCAATTAGAGGTTAGTAAAATAAAGATGTAATTTTTTTTCTCATTGGAGTTTATGCATCCTTTGCATTTCATCAGTCGACTCTGAGGATTTGTAGAATGCAGGTTAAGAACTCCTGCTCCTATTTGCTACCAGGACATTTAAGTAGTTTTTTACTGTGTTAGGTAAACATAAATTATGTTTAATACATATTAAGTAGATTAGTTAGGGAATATTACTACTAAGACATGAATATTATTGCCATTTGTAACTTTGTGTTATTCGTTGCTTTATTACTCCATGGAGAATAATTTGGAAACGTGGTTTCTGACGCCAGGATATTTACAAGTGAAGTTTTTATTACACAGATAAATTCTCTAGTATTGTTTCTCTTATGGGTATTTCTCATTTGGTTCTTTTTTACTGTTACTGTTTGTTTACTACCTGGCAAATTATAGAGCTCAGTAATTGTTTTTGGGACAGTGCTGAATAATTGTTTCAAAGTGGTAAATTTCTATTTGAAATAGTTTGGTTAGTATGTATTAAAAGGACTACAAATATCCATTATGATTGGCAAACTGCTATAGTTATCCTTTTAACACATGATAAAATGAACTTGGCTCTTGAGCAAATAAAGCAAATAAATAGTACATTTTTTCTGTATTTCCCGAAAAATTTGAGTTGCAGCATTTTTTCAGTATGCTCGATTCTTTAGCAGTAAAACATTATATATTGGGGTAAAGGTTCTGTGTAGTTTGTGTCTTCTCCTCTTGTTGTGCTGATTGATGGAGTTGACACTGAATAGACTCATATTCCTACTTCTTTGATTCTAAATTTACTCTAATTCTAATCTCTCTCCTGGAAACATATGTCCCAAGTTTTTATAGGGTTTCTTAGTTGTCCGCCTTTCCAGAGAGAATATCTATTTGTTATATTCTCAGTCCATTATATACAAAAATGTGGTTGTGTCCAATGTCTTTAACAAATCTCCACTTACCTGGCATGTTCTTTTATTTTATTACTATTTAAAAAAAATGTTTATTCATTTTGAGAAAGAACACAAATGGGGGAGAGGGTTAGGGAGAAAGGGAGAAGAAATCCTAAGCAGGCTCCATGCTCTAATGTGGAGCCTGACACAGGGCTCAACCTCACAACTGTGAGATATGACCTGAGCCAAAATTAGGAGTTGGACGCTTAACTGACTGAGCCACCCAGGCACCCCTGGCATATACTTTTTTAAACCATTGCTTCTGATTCCTCTAGTTCAGCATATTCTCAGCACTTATAGCAATTGAGCTACTCTAGTTTATTCTTGTACTTTATTTCTTGTCAGGTTAATTATATGCCTAAGAATCTGTTGTTTTTATGCCCATGCTAATGTAATTTTTAGTTTAAATATGATCTAAGCTGTTAAAACGTTAAGTATAGAAAGAATTGTTTTAATGAAAAGCAAGGTGGATGCTTTGGAAAGACTTTTACTTTTTAGTGCTTTAAAAATTACTAAAGGAATAGGTTTCAGTAAACCTAAAGGTTTAGGAAGCTTTTGGTTCAACTACCTAAACAGGAAATAAAATTACCTTTTTCTCATATTTGGAGGAACGACAGTTTTTGTATTAGTTAACGCAGCAGCTGTGTGATTAACATCCAGGCCAATTCCTTTGTATCTTACTGATTGCTATTGTTAGACTGTCTTACTCTCCTTGACCTAGCTCTCGTCATGTTTACAAGATGGCAACAATAAGTAGTTTTAGAGGTGGTATTCTGACGTGACAACAACCTGGAAGAAAAGGAGGACTGTTTTCCCCCCCTTTCTTAACGTCCTACCCTTCTTGTCTCAGTGGCCAGTATTGGTTCATATTCTCCTCTGTAAATCATTTACTGAGAAGTGGGTAGCCTTGTTAACCTGGCTTAAACTAATCAGCATTTCCCCCTAATACATGGGAAAGATTGGACATTGGAACAACCATGGCCGTTATAAGGGAGAAGGACTGTTAGGGAGTCAACCAGGAGTGCTGTAGTGAGACAATTACTAAAAAACTAGAAAATATAAAAATTCAGAGACATTCTGTTACTTAAGAACCTCTAAGATCTTGGGGTGCCTGAGTGGCTGTCAGTTAAGCCACTGTCTTCGGCCCAGATCATGATCTCATAGTTCATGAGTTTGAGCCCCACGTCTGGCTCTTTGCTGACAGCCTGGAGCCTGCTTCAGATTTTGTGTCTCCCTTTCTCTGCCTCTCCCCCACTCATGTTCTGTCTCTCTCAAAAATAAACATTAAAAAATCTTAAAGAACCTCTAAGGTCTTGTTCAACTTAAAACTAGATTAAAACTGGAAATCTTAAGACCTACATTATAGACGTAGTTTATACAAAAAGATCATATGATAATGTAATTACTAATCTTAAAAGGCCTAGTCCTGCATCAAAATATTAAGGGGAATAAATGTACATTATATTTGAAAAGTATGTAATTTTTTGGATGATATTTGCTGCAAACATCTTTTAAAATTCACCGCTGGTTACTGGCCCTTTGATGCTTTTACTGTAGTTTTTTTAAGGAAAAATGTTTTCATAAAATTAAACTTATTAAAGGATTTAGTATATTTTTGTGGTTTATTTATTCAGTAAAGTGTATCTATTATGGGACACTGTTTTAGGTACTTAAATAGTAAGCAGAATAGATAGGGTTCCTATGTTTAAGGAGCTTACTTACATTCCAAAGGGTGGAGACAGTAAACAATTGAGAACAAAATTCAGATAGTGAATGTTCAGGGAAGGCCTCTCTGAAGAAAGATAGTTAAGCAGAGATGTGAGTGTCAAGAAACTGGCATGTGAAGATTTAGGAGGAAGATCACTGAAAAGGAGCAGCAAAAGTGATGGCCCTAAGATGAGAACTGACTTGGTGTGTTTGAGAATCACAGAGGAAGTCAGTATGGCTAGAATTTAGGCAAATGGTAAGAAATACCCTCACTTCCTCTTTTTTTTTTTTTTTTTTAAACCTATCACTGTGATCACTATTTTACCTGTACCCTTAATCTCCTTTCTTTTCTCATGCTTCATTGTACTCACTAGCTTTGGTTAAGTTAACCTCTGCCAAGCACTGTTCACGCACTTCCTGCAGCTGCATGTGGCTGGAGAAGAGCATGGTGAGGAACAACCATTTCAGGTGGGCCTTTAGTGCTACTTGGTGGTTCTCTGATCTCTTCACTCTCCCACTTTCTTAGAAGACTGTTGCATACCTTTTTCTCCCTCCTCAAACCTCTAATACTTCTTTCTATATCCTCACTCTGAGTTGATTACCTGTCTTATTTTACTAAGAAAATGGAAAACAAAAGCAACCAGATGAGAAATTCCATATTTAGTGAAAGATCTGCCACAGACCTGAATCTGTACCCATTTACTATCTTCACTCTGATGATATTGATGATATGTCTTTTTGCTTGTCTAAGGTCAGTATCTCTTATAGATTCCATTCATACCGTACCTGTCATTCTCTTCATTAGTCTTGTGGGACTACTCCCTCTATCTTGTGTCCTAAGTTTTCCTGTTACAAAGACTTCTCTTGCCTCCACGTTTTCCTTCAGCTAGTTCCCACTTCCCATCTCACTTTTATGACATAACTCCGTGAAAAAGGTATCTGTATTTTATTTCCAGTTTTTCTGTTCTTTTCTGAACCTGATCCAGTCAGCACTTTTATTTCTACCATTCCACTGAAATTATTTTTGTCATGATTTACCCAGTGACTTTCATGTAGTTAAATCCAAAGATTAATTTCCATCTTATTTTTATCAAGAGAGTTTGAAACAATTCTCTGTGCTCTTCCTTGAACCACTTTTCCCCAGTAAACTTCCAGCATATTTATATATACTCCTTGTTTTTCATCTCCCTCACTGGTGCTTCTCCATTTCCTTTGCTTGTTGCATCTCATCTGACTGCTAGATGTCAAAATGCAGTGATACGTAGACCAAATTGGCTTTTGGATGGTTCTTAGAGGAGACAATCAAGGAAGACCAATTAGACAGGATACAATTGTGGCTTGAACTATAGTGGTGGTAAAAAGAGATGTACAAAGTGGATTTCTGGGGGTACCTGGTAGCTTAGTTGGTTAAGCGTCTGACTTCGGCTCAGGTCATGATCTCCAGGTTCATGAGTTTTAGCCCCGCATCAGGCTCTGTGCTGACAGCTCAGAGCCTGGAGCCTCCTTTGGATTTTGTTTCCCTCTTTCTCTGCTCCTCCCCTTCTCTCTCTCTCTCTCTCTCTCTCTCTCTAATAACTTTTTAAAAAATTTTAAAAAAAGAAAGTGAATTTCTGGAGGAATTTTGAAGTCCCATTCATAAAGAATTGTGTAAAGATAAGATACATTGAGTTTATTAATTTCTGTGACTGAGACAGACCACAAAGACCTTAGTTGACAAAAATAATCTGCCAGTCTTAAAACAATTTAGCTGTTTGTCTTTTGGTACAGGGCCTGTTTTTTCCCTGCTTAGGTTCTGAAGTAGTGTCTAAAATGGTATTGTTGGTACTTCCTGATCAGAGTCTTCCTGAACTTTGAATCTCTAGTTGAGTAATGTCTGTTACTTTCCCTCCCATTGCTAATTTCTTTATTGTAGCAGAAGAGTGAGACTTTTGAACAGAAGTATTATTTAACAGCTAGAATTTCTTGGAATGGTTTCATGGAACAAAATAATTTTTTATAAAAATATATATGAGAAGTAGTAAAGCATAGTGCCTAAAACTTGTATTCAAGTCAAGTGGACATGAACTCAAATTCTGGCCTTGCTACTTCGAGTTAACTTACTCCTAGTTCTTGACCTTGTGTAAGTTCCTTATTCTCAGTTGTTTTCTCATCTGGACAAAAGGGATAGTAATATTTACCTTATTGAATTATTTTGAGGATTTAAGGAAATTGTACAAGTAATGTATTTTAGTACATAGTAACTAATACTTGGAAAATTATAGATAATACTATATTATATATATATATAACATTCTAGGAAAGAATGTTAAGACTGTAGACATATTTTTAAAACCTAAGTACAGGGACACCTATGGTTTCAGGTCACACATCGAGCTTGCTGTTAGCTCAGAGCTTGCTTTCAGATCCTTTGTCCCTCTTTCTCTGCTCCTCCCCTGCTTACACTCTCAAAAATAAAACATTAAAAAAAAAAAAAAAAAACACACCTAACTGCAGGTTTTTCCTGCTGTCCAAAATAGAGTATTCCTATGGAACATTACCTAAGCCAAAATGACATAACGTGAAGAAACAATTACCTTTTTCTAAAAATAAAAATCCTCTTTGGATCTCTTTCAGTTAGGGAAAACAGATACTAATGTAGGTGTTTTACAAAAGCAAAGTGGTGTAATGCAAACTTTCAGATAGTGGGGGAAACCTGTACTGACTGTATTATAGGAACTTTATTAGAAACTTCTTCTAACAAGTTTTATTGTAATGTGTGTATCTACTTTTTTATATTACCTGCTTCTGAACTTAATAATGCATTTATTTCAACCAAAGAAATCTTGTGCTTAAAAAACATTTTAAAAAGTAATGTTTAAGACCTAGCCTTAGTTTTCAGAGGTAGGGATAAGAGGCAAGGAAAGGGCACATTGGCATGCAAAAGAAATGACTAATGCTCTTACATTACCTTCAATTTATAGTGTTTGTTTTTGCTCTGTACTTAGGCTGAGTTGAAAACTTGAATTTCAGTTTCCTGTACAGTCTTAGCCCCAAAAGTCTTAACCTTGGCTGTACATTAGACTCATCTGGAGCACTTTAAAAAGCACCTAATCATGAGGTTCGATGCCTGCCCAGTTAATGAAGGTAGGGGCAAAGGAGGGGACATCCGTATTTTTTTAAAAAATCCGTAAGTGATTCTATTTGCATCTTGTGATAAAAAACTGTAAATCCTTTAGCCTATTTCTGTCCTCTGTAAATAATGCCCATTTCTTTTTCTCTATGATAGTGTCCTAGACAGGTAGTCTTGTACCAGGCCTCTGCATAGTACCTCTGGCCATTCCCTTGTCCATCACACAGAAGATAGTGTAGCATCTTTTGTCTCGTACGAAGACAAAACTTTGAAGGGTTTGGAAAGTGTTCATTTAGTTAGCATTCCCCCACTATTATGTTATCTTCTTTAAATGGGGCAGTTGTAATTATTTTCTGCCCCCCCCCCTTTTTTTTTTACTTAAGCTGTATTTAATACTGTTATGAAAATTGGAAAAATAGTTTTGAGAGTTAAAAATATGTATGCATAATTGACTTGTTAGATTTGTGTCAACTTTTTAATTTCTGTAGGAAGCCACATAATTTCCTTTTATCACTTGACTGTCATTTAAAAAAATGTTCTATTTATTTTTGAGAGAGAAATAAAGACAGTGTGGGCAGGGGACAGTAAGAGAGAGAGGGAGACACAGACTCCAATGCAGGCTCCAGGTCTAAGCTGTCAGCACAGAGTCTGAAGAGGGGCTCGAACCCACGAACTGCGAGATCATGACCTAAGCCAAAGTTGGACACTCAACTGACTGAGCCACCCAGGTGCCCCTGACTATCATTTTTTTCAGAGATAATTTTGGTAAGCCTAATGAGTTATGAATTTCTGGTTCATATGTGGTAGTTTTAATTGCTGATATGAAATAACATTTTAATGATCTTACAGCCATTCTACAAGGCAAAGCAATAAGGGAGTTGTTATATATTTTAATTATTAGATTATAATTTAATTTATAGATTATAGCTTTAGCAAGTTCCTTTGTTGAATTAATAGAACTACTGTCTATTCCACAGTAGATTGTGAGGCTAATATGACTTAGTCTTATTTAAAAAACATTTTTAAAAAATGTTTATTTTTGAGAGACAGAGTGTGAACCAGGGAGGGACAAGAGAGGGAGACACAGAATCTGAATGAGCTGTCAGCACAGACCTGACATAGGGCTCGAACTTATGAACACAAGGTCATGACCTGAGCTGACCGACTGAGCCACCCCAGGTGCCCTGATTTGGTCTTATTTTAGAGGCACTGCTTTGGCAATAGCTACTTCAGTCCTTGGAAACCTTTGTGGATTTTTACCTAAAGGTTCTAAAACATTTATTCATATTAAAACTTTCTTTAGCTCTTAACTAGCAGAAAATAAATACTAATAATTTGGCCATTGGCATATTTGGTTGATTAATTAATTCAAACAACACAGTTACTTAAATCAAGTTTATGTATCATAAATCTGGTTTATAAATTTATTTGATCATAGCCATGAGCTAGATTGAATTGATCGTCTATGAAGAAATTGAACCACATGGAGGCTAACAACTTGCTAACAACTTGTATAAATCTACATAAGTTTTCAAGCAGCGGGAAGCTTACAAGGCCCCTGATTTTCCTAAGTTTGGTCTTTAATATCATTTTAAGCCTAAAATAAGTTAAATAGATTTTAATTCCCAAGCCTCTGGTTCAAAAATTATTGAACTTTTGTCATTTAATAAATTCATTCAAACTGTCTTTATTTCATTTTATTTGGGATTTTTAAGACATGGAAGTAGGAAATTTCTGTGTTGAGATGCTAGATGTTTTAGAAAGATATATTGGTTTTCTACTCATAGTAAATTCTATGTACACAAGAATCCTCCTTGGCATATATGTGTGAGAACTACACAGGTATATTAGAAGTAGTGCATCTGGAAGGTTACCACTGCAGAAAATAGAAGATACACCAAATTAAAGTTACAAAACTTGAAATTATGAAAACCATAGAATAAATTGATTTCAAGAGAATAGTGCTGATTTATTTTTGTTTTTCTTTGTAAACATAGGCAACTTTTAACTCTACATGGTAATTATAGGCCCATGAAACTTGTATTATTAAAACATTCAGAAACACTATTTTTAATGCAGCAATTTTCCCAGATTCTATTTGCTGTGAGACTGAAATTGCTGAGTTTTACTTATATATGTTTCATCTGCTCACATTTTTTGTATGTACAAGTCATCAACTCAGACTTTTTGAAACATTTATCCATGTGATTGAACCAAAATTGTTCAGAAAATAGGTTTGGGGCGCCTGGGCAGCTCAGTCAGTTAAGCATCTGATTTTGGCTTAGATCATGATCTCATGGTTCCTGAGTTCCAGCTGCACGTCGAGCTTTGTGCTGACAGTTCAGAGCCTGGAGCCTGCTTCAGATTCTGTGTCCTCTTCTATCTCTGCCCCTTCCGTGCTCCTGCTCCTGCTGTGTGTGTCTGTCTGTCTGTCTCTCTCAAAAATAAATAACCATTAAAGAAAAAAAGTTCTTAAGGTTTTGTATCTACAGTCTACCTGTTTAGAAGAAGTTGCTTGACACAGTTCTGGAATTTGAGTAACCCTAAGATTTTAAAGATAATGGCTAAGTGCACTTACTTCAGCTTTTATAGAGCTCCAGTGAAATTGGTGCTATCTGGTAGTCTGTTCTAATTAATAGCCAACCTGGAATGTAATGTCCTCTTTTTTTAAAAAAAAAAAAAAAAAAAAGCTTGTCCAACTGGTTCAACTGTCTTAACTTGACCAAATTCACATTGTAGTTTAAAAATTGAGTTGGTAATGACTGCCAAATTACAGATGTTTTAGATACAATTCCCAGACTCCTTAGGAAGCTTAAACCAGAGGGAAATTGATTAAGCTAGTATAAGAATTCAGATTTTCTGGTTCTTGGTCCTTTCAGGATATATATTTTTATATGATGATGTCACATCCAAAATTTAATAACACTCAGAATAAAGCTAGTAACTATTTTCACTCTCCCATAAAGTATTTTCTAGAGATTTTACTTTAGATTCCTGACATTTGATTCTGTTACCAGTTTGTTAAAAAGAGAGAAACTTATTTAGTTTAATTGCAAATTAAGAGATATTAGAAATAAACTTATTTAATTACAAATATTAAATAAAAATTTGAGCCTTTTAGAAATTTGCTTATTACATTGTTAAAATACCTTTTAAATATTTTTTGATATAAAACTTTTATATCAGGCTTCTTTCAAAGTATAATTTAGACATACCTATTAATCACTTAGCATTTTATCGACTTTTAATTTATTTTCAGTTGACCTATAACATACATTCATTATCGGTGAAATGATCTATTTTGTAAAAATCTGAATGATTAGTATTTAAAGTGTTTTATATAGAGACCAAACTGATAACAATAGAAGATGGTTCTGACTCTAATCCAGTACCACATAGTTTATTCTCATATTGAGAAATCTGACTCCTGCCAACCACCATCTATTTTACTTATTGTTTATCTCCAGTATACATGCATAGCAGTTTCAGAATTATTAACCCATAGCTCTGTGATGAATCATTGTGACAACTAGGTTTCATTATTTATGTAGAGTTTTTCTCCCCTTTTATAGTTAGCAGTCAAAACATCATTTTCCAAAGTTACTTAGGTCAGCACATTTCTCATACTCCTTTCCTTACAGTTGTATCATACGTTTATAATACTGTTAGTCTTTTTCCACATTTGTATTTCTAACCTCCTGGTTGAATTTTAAAATTTGCATCCGTTCATGTTCACTCTGTATGTTGTGAAGTTCTGTGGGTTTTAGCACATGCATAATAGCATCATATATCCATCCACCACTCCAGTGTTATATGGAACAGTTCCATTTCCTTAAAAGTTTCCTTGTGTCCCCCTTGGTAGTCAGTCACTTCTTCCACCCTTTCCCTGGCCCCTGGAAACCACTAATCTATTTTCCCTCCCTGTAATACTGCCTTTCCAGAATATGATATGAGTAGAAACATGTAATATATAGCCTTTTTGATCTGTATTCTTTCCCGTAGTAAAATACATTTAAAATTTCCGTTGCACGGAATAATAGCTTGATCATTTTTATTGCTGAGTGGAAACCTATTGTATAGATGTACCATTTTGCTCATTCATCTATTTGAAAGGACATCTTCATTGGTATAAACATTTGGGAACAGGTTTTCAAATAAACATAGGTTTTTAGTTCACTTTGGTAAATACCCAGGGGCACAGTTGCTGGGTTGTATGATTAAGTCTGTGTTTACCTTTATAAGAAACTGTTGAACTCTTCCAAAGTGGCTGTATTTGTCTTCATTTTTGAAAGATATTTTAGCTGGATTTGGGATTCTTAGTGGATGGCTTTTTTCCCCTTTCTGTAGTTTAAAAATGTTGAACCTGCTTTGTACTGTTTCTAAATGAGAAGTCTGCTGTCATTCCTGGTTTTTTCCCCTCTCTGTTTCAGTTTATGTATATTTTCCCTCTTTTGTCTTTAAGATTTCTTTTTCACTGTTTTCCAGCAACTTGATTTTCAAATTATGAGGTTTTTGTTGCTGTTATCCTTGGTGGTTGAGTTATTGACTCTTTGAATATAGTTTTCATCAAATTTAGGAAAAATCTGACCATTTTCTATCCTTCACTCTTTCTGGGACACTAGTTACATTAAAGTTAGGCTGTTTGATATTGTCCAACAGTTTACTGTCTCACTTGATACTGTTTCACAGTTCTTTTTTTCTTGTCCGTTTTCTCAGTGTGTTTAATTTTTTATTTTTTTTTAATTAACAGCTGTGTCTTCAGTTCACTAAACTTTTCTTTGAAGTTTAGAAAAGACTACTGTTAATCTTATCCAATGCATGTTTCAGATGTTGAATTTTTATTTCTAGAAGATCAGTTAGAGTCTTTTTTTTGAATGTGTGCATGAGTGTGTGTGGGGGGGGGGAGGGCAGAGGGAGGGAGGGGAAGAGGGAGGAGAGACAGAATCTCAAGCAGGCCCCAACACCCAGCCCCAGTGCGGGACTGGATCCTATAGTCCTGAAATCATGACCTGAGCCAAAATCAAGAGTTGAAGGCTTAACGGACTGAGCCACCCAGGCGCCTCCAGTTTGAGCCTTTTAAAAACTCTTTCAAGTAATTATAAACTCATAAGAAGGTATAAAAATAGTACAGAGAAGTCCCATATACTCCTCCAGTGAAGTCCCATCTTCCTCCAGTGATGTCATCCTAACATAACTACAGTACATTATCAAAACCAGAAATTGGCACAAGCTCTCACTTTTTTTTGTTATGTCTTTATCATTCTGTAATATTTTATCAAATGTGTATATATATATATATATAACCACCACCACAAGCAAGATACAGAATTTTTCTGTCACCATAAATTTCTCTGTATTGCCAACCTATGTCTTTTCCATGCCCTTGCATTTCTGTTACCATATTCATAGTTTTCTTTATCTTCTTGAATTTTGGGGATATGTTTACAATGCCTGTTTTAACCTCCTTGTCTAATGATTGTATATCACCTATATCATTGCTGGATCTTTCTACTTACTATATTTTACTTTGGGGTGTATTTCCTGCTTCTTTGCATGACTGGTAATTTTCTATTGGATGCCAAATATTTAATTTTATATTATTTCATACTGGAGTGTGTTGTATTATTTTAAATATTGTTGGGTTTTGTTCTGGGTTTTAGTTATGGCAGTTAGGAGTAGCTTCATCCTTTTGAGACTTGGTTTTCACTTTGTCAGTGCTGGTCCATAACATCCTTAGTCTAAGACCTATTTGGTTTCATTGTTTAGGCATTCATTACCTTCTGAACTCTATTCAATACCCAGTATGTTAAAGCCATCCTACTGTAGTTGGTGGGAACATAAATTCTGGGGATTGGTTTAATTACTTTTCAGAAGCTTTATCTCTAGAGTAGTTTTTTCATATGTGTGCACAGATAATTACTCAGCTAAAACCTTGAGAATGATCTGTCTTCATATCTTTGAAGCTTCTTTTGTCTGCAGATTCTTTCTCTTCATTTGCCCTACAAATTGTTGCTGGCTTGATGTCTCCCCTAACTTTGGATTCTTTTCTTTTAATTCACTGAAACCTGGCTTCAGTAGGGCTTACTTTAATTGTTTGTTTGTTTGTTTTTAAATTTTTTTTTAATGTTTTATTTATTTCTGAGAGAGAGACAGCATGAGCAGGGGAGGGTCAGAGAGAGGGAGACACAGAATCTGAAACAGGTTTCAGGCTCGAACCCACGAACCGAACCATGAGATCATGACCTGAGCCGAAGTCGGACGCCCAACTAACTGAGCCACCCAGGCGCCCCCAGTTGTTTTTTTCTTGACGATTTTTGTCCTGAGGTTACATCAGGATCTCTGTCCTGAGATGAAAATCATTGTTTTATATATTTTTATCTAATTTTCTAGTTATTTAAGATAGGAGAATAAGTATAGTCTCTGTGTTTTCAGTTTGGAAAGCATTCTGCCCTATAGAAAATGTCACTGTAGTTTTGTAAATATTTGTCTTTTCTGACTTTTGAATGTTTAGCACTCTGTAGGAAAACCAGTGTATAAATGTAGGAAGCTAGAGTTTTCTCATACATGCTCCTTTTCACATATTCTGTCTTACATATATACTTCCATCGTTTTTCATATATCATGCATCTTTTCATTCCCAAAGAGTAACACAATCTATCAGTGAATACTTTTATTTAATACAAGATAATGGTGACAAATGTTTGCTTTTTCATGGTTACTCAGAAGAAAATAGAGTGCCTTCATTCCTTTTTCCCTTTGTTTACCAAAAGGGGATGATGATTCATATATTGCTTAGAGCAGATAGTGGCTGTTGATTGAAACCTTAGACATGAAATGCTTCAAGTTATCCCAAGAGGGAGAAACAAAAGAAATGAACAAAAATAAGTTTTCCCTTTGTACTGAAATCCATAGCATCCCAAGTTAATATTTTTCTTTTAAATGGTAAGTTAACACATTAAATAATAACTTTTATCTTTAATTAAGGTATTATTTAGCATATGAAGTCCGAATTATTTTTTTATGTAGTTAGGTTATGCTAACATACATTATATTGAAAATTGCCTTGACTGATTTTTTTTGTTTTGTTTTTTTGTTTTTTTTTTAGTTCATGTCTTTTATTGACCCATATATAATTACTTGTCTTCGGGTTTGTTGAAGCAGTAGGTCAGACAACATTTGCCACAATAATGTCTGTCAAAGTGGCTAGCCATAAAAACTCCAACACCACTTTCATCCAAAGGGCGCTCCTGACGAAGGCGACTGATTTTGCCATTCTTATCCACCTTATAGTATTTCAGGACTGCCAGTTTAACCTTCTTTCTCTTATGCTTATTCTTCTTGGGAGTGGTGTAAGACTTCTTCCTTTTTTTAGCACCACCATGAAGTCTCAACACCAGATGAAGAGTGGACTCCTTTTGAATGTTGTAGTCAGACAAAGTACGCCCATCTTCTAGTTTCTTGCCAGCAAAAATCAATCTCTGCTGATCAGGAGGGATTCCTTCCTTATCCTGAATCTTGGCCTTCACATTTTCTATTGTATCCAAGGGTTCGACCTCAAGAGTGATGGTCTTCCCCGTAAGAGTTTTCACGAAAATCTGCATCTTGGCGGCGCTTCCGCCGCAGATGGCAGATCGGAAGGGTGCCTTGACTGATTTTAGATTGCTAATAACATCTTTTGATGAAACTAGTATAATGTGATGGTAATGTATGGGCTTTAATTTAAACATAGCTAATTTAATAAGGGAAAAATCTTGCCCTTTAAGAAGAAAATGAAATTTTACGTTATTATCCATTGAATTCAGAGCTGCCTTGAGTAGATTAATAGTTATGGCAAGTACTGTTTTAAATTATTAATTTTATAAAACACCAACATTCGGGACACCTAGGTGGCTCAGTTAGTTGAGTGTCCAGCTTCAGCTCAGGTCATGATTTCACAGTTAGTGGTTTGAGCCCTGCAGCTGGCTCTGCTCTCAGCACAAGAGTCCGCTTCAGATCCTCTGTCTCCCCCTCTCTCTGCTCCTCACTTGCTCATTCCCACTTGCTCCCTCCCTCTCTCTCTGCCTCTCTCTCCCTCTCTCTGCCTCTCTCTCCCCCTCTCTCTTCCTCTCCCTTCTTCCCCTCTCTCAAAAATAAATGAATATTCAAAAACACATTAAAACAGTATTAATTTGGGGGGATACATAAATAGTTTTGCTCTCATTTTGTAACAATAATGAAAATTTAAATTAGAGCTGAATGTACATCACTTAACTATTCTTGGACATCATTTCACTTGATAATTTTATTTTATGAATATCCTAATTTCTTCCTGGATGCTAAAGATTACATTTATGGCAGAAAATATACTTATGGTTTAAAAAAATCTTTCTCTTTTGTTATGTTTGAGAGACATACTTAATATCACTGGTACATACAAATTGGTAATGAACAATTAATATTTTTGGCCTAGAATCAGACATCTTAAAGTAATTCAGCCAAACATACAATAGAAGGTGGTCCACATTAAGTATAGCACCTACTAACTTTGGATTTGTGATCAGACGTAAAACCAGAGATGGAATGTAGGCTTTCATTATGTGGATTCTTTCATGTAATAATACTAATTTTTAGTGATTTTTCTTGAAAATGTTTTCTGTCCTTATTTGATTGCTTTTTTAGAGGTAATTCATAGGGTGTGTGTGTGTGTGTGTGTGTGTGTGTATGTGTGTGTGTTTTGATTGGTTTTAATAAAATTGATTCATTACTTATTATGAATTTAAATTAGAGGTTTTTATTAATCTTCTCCCAAAGCAAATTTCATGTGATGTTAAGTAATTGTTCTAAATTTGAACTTCTAGTGGTTAGCAACTATTATTATATTAGTTCAGTAGGTATATGTACCATTTCTCTAGGGTAAACATTTTACTAAAACAGGTGAGAGACATTTGTCTGGAAAAGATATTTTTACAAATTCTTTATAGGTATTATTTTTGCAACTTTTGATCTTTCTATTTCAGTTTACAGTTTACATTTTTGAGTTTGCACCACCTCAGCTTCAGTTACTTTTTTGGTACCTTAGGTGCCTAGTGCCTCATCATTTTGGATTTATGTATCTCTGTCCAGGTTAGGAAATGAGTTCTGTTATTTTTCTGCTTCAATGTAAAAAATAAATAAATAAATTAGAGCTTTATGAAATCGGAGGATTGAAGGACAAAGGCATCTAGAAAGTTGGCATGTGTTGCTACTCTTCCTTGGAGTAAATTTTAAAAAGAAGATTAAGTTTGCATCTATTAATCATCCTGAGAGTATATGATGTATTCCAGTCTTACGGGATAGGAATAAACCTCATAAACTGAATGAATAACAGCTCTGATAAATAAACCTTAGGAGGAGAATGATTTGAAATTACATGACTGAATCTGAATTAATTGGATATTTCTCAGACTAATAGAGTATTTAAAAGAAAAAAATATATCAGTTAAGGGCTAAACTTTTTTGTCCATTGTTTTATTGACTGTAAGTGTCTTCCTTGTACGTGAGGTCTGTTAGACAATTTTAATTGGAGAGAGTATAAGAGTTTTTTATATTTGATAATTTTTCAAAGTATCTGCCAGTCTAGTCCTCCCTAGATGGTTAAGAAGAAGATGGGTTATGGTATTAAAATAGTACTTTTTGTTTTTGTTTTCTGTGTGTCATATTGGATATTTTTGCTGCTGTTCATATGTTTACATGTTAGTAATTTTGACGGCTTTTGGATAATTCTACTCTAGAGGGAGAACTGGTGGGCGGTCCTTCCTGTGACACGACCCTTGAGTGACAGTTCTATTTGATTGCCTCCAGTACTGTGAGGAAAGGACACGACTCTATGGTGAGGACTGATGGACATACATTATCTGAGAAAAGAAACTACCAGGTAAGATCAGTTTTTTTCCCTCCTTTTTCTCTGTTGATCATATAATAGCTACATTGAACTGTTTAATGTGTTATATTTAACTGAAACCAGAAAATTGGATATACTCCAGGGAAATAGTTGGGAACATTTAAATCATGCTTATGATAAATGTATATTTTTTTAATGTCAAAATATTTTTTGGGTACTTTATGATATGTCAAAACTTAGATTATCTGGTATACAGTTTATGACTCCATGGTTGGATTCAGAGCTAGTGTTCCATAAAACAAAGTGCTGACTATTATATATATATATATATAATATAATTCCTGGAAGAGTAAACCTGAACTCAGGCTATATTCAGAGTTAATTTACCATCACAGATGTGTAGACAAAATTCGTTAGAATAGAAAAGAAATAGAAATGCAAGTCCCAAGGTGCTCGGAGACCCAATTCTATTGAATTTGTCATTAGCTTGCTGTCCTTGTAATGCTAGATTCTTGTTTTGTCATTTATTAAGCTGGTTAATAATATCCTTTCCCTATGTAGCATGTAGGGATGCTAAAAGGTGGTTGAAGTGTAATATTCCTTTTTCTGAGGTTTTAAAAGAAGATGAATTTTAAAGATAGTGGTATGAAATAGTGATTAAAAAATTGTTTTTTTTTAATTTAATTTTTTGGAAGAAACCCTCCTTTGTTTAATAGTGAAATTACCAAATTATGCAGTGATTCAGAGTACAGAATAGTTCAAAGCTCAAGTAAGAATAAGCTTTCGGTGTTCTTCATGGGTACATACTCAGCCTCGCTCAGACCCTTCCACCTGCCAGTTTCATTCCCTCTAGGCTGTTGAAGGCAACTTAGTATTATAGCAGCAGCTTTGATTCACTGACCATTTACCTGTTAATCATTTATTTTAGCCCAGTGAATCTTTTCTTCCCTCAAATTGGAAAGGTAAATAGTAGGAAAAATTGTGAATAAAAATAGTGTCCAATTATTCTTCCTTTCACTTGATGTCTGAAGTTTCTTGCCAGATCCTTATGATTTTAGTAAGCCATAGCTGTGGCCCTGTAGAAACCGTTCTCCCTGTAACCTTTTCTATTCAGAGTTCTCATAGACTTGACCAGTGTGGCCTTTTCCTCATTTTCCTACTTGCTCCTCTGGCCTCACAGCCGCTTCCAACTACCTTGACTCAAGATTTTAATTGGTCACACTACCTGAGCTGTTGCATCTTTTGATAGATTCTGCTAAATCATTTTAAGATTATTGTGATTCCAGGATATGTGGCTTTTTAGTGCTCATAATCAAGTTGGTAAAGTGTAAGGATAGGACTTTTGTAAGGTTATACAGTATTGCTAATTTACTTCATGGAATCATTTTAATACAGAGTTCCAAAATTTACATTTAAGAAGGTAATAAAATGAGATTGTATTTTACACATGAAGCGTAGAGACTGATACAGGCATGGAACCTGTGAACTGCGAGATCATGACCTGAGCTGAAGTCAGACAGCCAACCGACTAAGCCACCCAGGCGCCCCTCTAATTTCCCTTTGTGATGTGATGTTGAAAATATTAAAAGCATATGAGAAATTGAAAGGAATATCAAATAAATCACTTGTATTTGTATGAATAGCACTAAAAGTTTATATATGCTGACATGGAACAATTTAAATTTTTAAAAATTCTGTTTTGAGGAATTTTGTTTTTTTGTGTGGATAAAGTAGGATTTCTTTGTACTAGTGTTTGCACTCAGTTTATCTTTGAGGACTTTTGTTTTTGAAGGCCACTTGATGTTTTATAGTGATATTTAGGCATCCTGATCATTGTAGGCTAATATTTCAGAGTTTAAAAAGGATAATATTTCTCCAATTCTCATTTCCTTATAGACCTGATTAAAGCCTTAGGAATTTAGTTTAAGAAAATGTATTCCTTCACCTTTGTGCTAAGAACCAGTGACTTTCAAATGGGTGTTGGTGGAAGTACCGACTTTTTATACTGGTATTTACTTTGTTTCATTTCTTTCTAAAAATTTAAACCTAGTTAAGTTTTTGGAGTTTGAATCAAGTAGTTGAATTTTATTTGCTTAGACTGAAGTTTAGTTCACGTGAGAATTTATTTAAATAATTCATATTTCATTCTTTTTTGGAAGGATTGTCAAGTTTTTTTTCCCCCAGGGAAATGTAACCCCCAATTGTTTGCTAGTATTTACTTATCTTCCTTTAATTTATACTAATTTACCTCACTGATAAGTATGTACAAATCCAACCATGGTAATTACTAATTTAATTCATCACTGGCTTTCCCTCTCTTAGTAATAAACTAAACTCGTATATTTTATACAGTACTTCCTTATTCTGACTCCAACATGCTTTTACCCTTCCACTGTCTCTCCTCTGACTTCCTAGTATGCATTTTTTTCAATCCACTGTCTCTCCTCTGACTTCCTAGTATGCATTTTTTTCAATTAGGAATACAAAACTGATTTTAATCTCTCTACCATACACTGTTACAATTTTAAGTCTTTTCTTGTTTTAATTCCTACTCATGTAATGCCTCATCGTTGTTTCAACAGGACTCAAGAATTTGGTATTCATACTTCCAGAAGTACACTGATAGGAGCTCAGTATTCCTTTTCTTTGCTCGCTTAACCTTCGTATATACTTCTAGTTTAAAATATATTTTTTTAATGTTTTATTTATTTCTGTAGAGAGAGAGAGAGACAGTGTGAGCAGGGGAAGGTCAGAGAGAGGAGACACAGAATCTGAAGCAGGTTCCAGGCTCTGAGCTAGCTGTCAGCACAGAGCCCCAGACGGGGCTCGAACTCACGAACCATAAAATCATGACCTGAGCTGAAGTCGGACACTTAACCGACTTATCCACCCATGTGCCCCTATACTTCTAGTTTAGTGTTGACCATAGTAGATTGCAAGTTATCTGTTTATTTGTCCTTTTCTTCCTGAGCACCTGTGCGGTCTAATACTGTAGTCACTAACCATTAGTGGCTATTTAGATTTAAATGCATTTAAATTAAAATTTAGTGTCTCAGTTGTATTAGCCACATTTCAAATGCCCATTGGTACTGCCAGCACCTACTATGGTTTTGGGTAAACAATAGTTGTTTAATGAATGTTTCAATAACATTAAATTAAACAAGGAAATAAGTGAAAGAAATTGTAGAGTGTGTTGGGTAACATAACTACTGATGTTTTCACGATTTTTAGATGTTACCCTGAATGGAACTTTTTATAATATGAGGTGTTTGATCATGTCATGTTGTTTCGTCCATTGTTAGCTACAAACTGAATCTAATGCATCCTAATCCATATGTTCCTGAAGAATACCTCACAGTCTAAACTGCTGAATTAACTTTGTGGAATATAACATCCCACAGAACTGTGGCAATGATTGTATTCATTTCCTCTTCCCTCCCCCGTCATTAAATATCTTATTTCCTTTTTATATTTTAAATCACTGAAGTTATAGGGATACATTGCAAAACTTTGAAGAATAATGGAATATAAAATAGACTGAAAGTTTACCTTATCTGTTTATAATATTTTTTCAGATTTTTTCTCATGACTGTGTAGGTGCAAAAGGATTTGTTGTCTTTGATTTTTAACAAATAAGCATTTTTCTGCAGCTTGCATATTATATTTAATAGAGAAGTTTCCAAGTGCCACCCTTTCTCTGCCTCCTTCCCAAAAGTAATCACTAGTTTGAATTTTCTATTTCATTCTTTTTATTTTTATAGTTTTGTTACATGTGTGTTTCAGTATATACAGGGGCATCTTTCTTTATGTGTTGTGAGGTGATTTTGCCCATATATTTCATTACTTCAAATAGGAAAAAAGATAATGTATTTCTAGCCCACCCAGAACAATTTCCCAGATATTGCAAAAATAATTCTTACCTATTCACGCAAGTATTTCTGCATAATATAAAACATTTAAAATACAAGTTGCCTTCTTATTTTAACACATTTTAATACATCAGTAGATTATGTTCCCTTTTGGTATGTAAGACAGTTATACAGTACTATATACAAATTACGTTTTTATTTTTTGTACTGTAATAAAAATCTAATGTAAATAAGGAATGAGATACACTGTTTCTTTTATTGTGAGTTACATTTTATCTTACAGCATAGTATCTTAGAGTCATAGTTGTAACATAGTAGCTTTAACCATTCATAGAGACTTCTAGAATGGTTGAAAACAGCACCAACATCAAAGCATCTTAGAATCTGTAATATTTTAAAGTATGTTAAAAATGCATAACGAATATAAAGAACACTTAATAAAGTAAACAAAAAAAAATTTTTTTTAATGGGTACTTAGCAATTCAAGAGTTGTCAGAGTAGACCTGACGCCTAGAGCAGAACGATGGAGGTTTTCATCATTGTTGCTGTTTGGCATTGGGTTAAGGTAAACAAGAGTTAGCTGAGGAAGGTTTAGGTTTAAAAATCGATGTCTGAAACCAGTGAGCTGGTTCACAGTTTATTCTTCTTTTCTCTTGAAACTCTTGGAAACAAATGGTTATAGCCTGTTGTTGGTAGCCAGAGATGAAGCAAGGGGATAGAAAAAACTCTAAATGGATTGACAGTTCAATTTACTTGTAGTTAGACGATGAGGTTTGCTCTTATAATTACAGTTTTGAATGTGATGCTTCAGCTTATGTCATGATTACATTATCAACAACAGAAGTCCTGTTGACTCCATGACCTGAATATTGTCTTACTAAATTTTGACATTTATTTTTTATTTTTGTTTCCTTCCCCCTGCCGACAACATAAAGTTAAATGAATTCCCAAGGTACTCATCAGGTAGCTAATAATTACAGGATGCTAACAATGTTAGCCCTACTTTGATTGCATTATATGTTCTGATACTTCTTTTCCTCATCTTCTGAAATCATCACATGAAGTGATTTTTTTTCCAGAAAGCAGGCTTCAAGATACATGGTATCCTTCGTGTCTTCGTAATTTTTTCAAAATGTCCCTAGGCCAAAAGAAGCAACTGAACAGCTCTGTTAAGTAATTAGGTCTAAGCCACTTAACACTAGTTAGCATGTCATCTTGACAGATAACTGCTGTGTTTCCCCAACATTTAAAATATCTGGCAGCATCCCTATATTCACTGTAGTACTCCTATTGGGAAATATTGTATTCTTTTCAGAAAAAAATATTTTCTTTTAAGTAATTTGCTTCCTTCATAAACATAGTATGTGTTCATCATTAAGTCATTCATCATTAAGAAAATTAAAATATTAGTGCGGATAGTTCTGTGAATCGGGAAAAATACAGAAGTAAGCAAAGTTAATTTTTAAAATACACTCTTAGGCCTTGCTTAGACTCTGGGATGATTGCACCTGTGGTGGCAGCTTAGTTTTTAAAATCTTTCTGAAATCCCTCATAAAAATAGAACAACTAAGTAGCAAAACCCAAACCCGTGAAAACATTTATAACAAAACTTGGTGATGAGGTATCCCCATGAACCCTCCCAAATGTAAGCAGATGAGAACTAACCAAAAAACCTGCATGTATCAGTTTTAGTGTATAAGAAAGTAGAAAGAAGCATTGGGGTGTCTGGCCTGAGGATAGAAGCACCTCAGAGGGGTGAACAACCAATCTGAAAGTGATTGTGATTATCCAGTTTGAAACTGGGAGAGATTTTGCCCACCTACATGTTGGGTCTGTATAGAGGACCTGTAGTGAAGCCTGATGTAACTTGAGCAGCCTTGTTCTTTCAACTCGCAAGATTGGCCTACCAGTGCTCCCTTCCGAGAATTCTCCTGAGAAGTTCCTGGGAATGGAATACAAATTGGGCAGGATAGAGACAACAGAGACAGAGGAAAGAGAACCCTCTAGATAAAAATGAGAGAGGAGGACAGAGCCAGAAAGATCTCAGAAAACAAGCCAGATTGATTATTTATCTATTCATTCATTCATTTATAAATATTTATTTGAGAAAGAGAGAGAGAGCAAGAGTGTGTGCTCCCACATGAGCAAGGGAGAGGGGCAGAGGCGGATTGGAGGGAGGGTTGCGGGGGAGGGAGAAGGGGGGAGAGAGAGAGAGAGGAAGAGAGAAAGAGAAAGAAAGACACTGCATGCGCATATCCTAAGCAGGCTCCATGCTCAGCACGGAGCCCAATGCGGAACTCCATCCAGTGATCATAACCTGAACCAAAATCAAGAGTCTGATGCTCAATTCAGTATTTTTAAACATAACATGAAACAACAGAAGAAAGAGCTTTATGAAGTTAGAAGAATATTTTGAACCAAGCAATATTCTCAAAATTCAGGAAAATTAAATTCACAAAAGGCCTTTCAGGAATATTTGCAGGAGTGTTTTTAATAATTTTAAGTCTCCTCAACAGTGTTCGTATTGATACATTTGACGTCAAAGTTTTTAAAGAATTTATGGAGGTTGTGTAAGACATTACCNCACACACACACACACACACACACACACACACACACACACGGGTTGGGGCAGAAAGAGGGAAAGAGACAATCCCAGGCAAGATCTGTGCTGTCAGCGCAGAGCCTGATGCATGGCCCGAGATCACAAACTGGGATCATTACCTGAGCTGAAACCAAGAGTTAGCCACTTAACCCAGCTGAGCCACCCAGGCGCCCCTCTCATATCTTTTAACAGGTTTTTAAATTTTCTCTTTCATATTTAAATTTAATCTTCTGAAATTGATTTTTGTATATGGTGTTAGGATTCCCGGTTCCCTTTCCTACAAATTTTTAGTCAGATTTATGCATACATAGTTTTCTATTGCTTTTATGGGTGAATGGTATGTTTAAAATTATAGGCATTACCATTATACTGACATCTACTCAGTGTTTTAAATTAATTATTGTATTAATTAATGGTTCCTAAACTTTTTTGCTCTTATAATTTATCTGTAGGTTCTTTAGTAGTTTTCATGTAAATAAGCATATCATCTGGAAATTGAAGTTTTGATTCTTTTATTATTTGTAACTTGGTTTCTGAACTCACTGATACTTCTCATGCACTGTGGAAGTGTTAATAGAAATCTTTTCTCTTATTTCTTTCCTTAAAAGCTTTAAGTTGTTACCAATATGATTTTTGATGCAGTATTTTTGTGTGTGTGGATATATTTTATCAGGATAAAGAGTTTTTCTGTAGCCCCCTTTTTCATATTTAAGGTTGTTGACTATGTCCCTTTCTCTTTGTCAGTCTTGCTACAGACTTGTCACTTTTAATTTTCCAAACCTGTGAGACTTGTTTAGTTATCTATTGCTGATTTCTTGTGCAATTTCACTGTAGCTAGAGAGTGTAGTTAGTATGATACCACTTATTTGTTATGAACTTGAACAAAATGTTATTTGACCAATTGGTGGTTGTATTGCTGTTTCATTCCATTAAATCATATTTATTAATCTTTGTGTCTATATCATCTTTACACACATCTTTACCCATTATTGTCACGTATTATCATTATTGTTTAGATCTGGATTCCATCATATTTTTTATTTCTTTAATTATTTTGTTCATCTTGTGTTTAGTGTGATAAATCCAACAATTGGAAATTGCTATAGATCATTCTTTTTTATTTAAAAAAATTTTTTTAATGTTTATTTCTTTCTAAGAGAGAGACACAGCATGAGTGGGGGAGAGGCAGACACGCACGCACGTGCGAAGGGGTAGAGAGAGACAGAGACAGAACCCAAAAGCAGGCTCCAGGCTCTGAGCTGTCAGCACAGAGCCAGATGTGGGGCCTTAACTCATTAACTGCGAGATCATAACCTGAGCCAAAGTAGGACGCTCAACCGAATGAGCCACCCAGGTGCCCCATCTACAGATCATTCTTAATGTCTTTTGCTTCTGCTGGTTTTCACTTCTGGTACCTTGCTTCCTTGTGAGTGTGTTGTTACCATATCATGCTTCTTTAGCTGTGGGAATTTGTTGAGTACTGGGTGGAAGGACATCCCCCCCAAGGGGATTTGATTTGCATTTCCTTTTGCCAGTGCCTAAGAGACTACCAATATAGGATCAGTTAAAAATAAAATGTTACCTTAGGTTGCAGTCTATATAGGTAGTGTGAATTGAGGCTATAGATTCTCGGAAGAGCTTTCTTTTACCTCTTTCTGCTTAGCTTCAAAATCATGACATTCAAGTACTTTCTTGAATAAATCATAAACTCTTAAGAGCTTATTAAAATTATGGTGTACCCTTTTAAGGTACTTGCTTTATAAGAAGGTATTTTAACAGCTTTTCTACCTTAGGCAAATTCCCTTTTGTGTCTTCTCTCAACTCTAGCTTTTACTTTGTTTTGGGGTGCTGAATTTCCCTCCCACCCTCAACATTCATTTAAAAATAAAGATGTGGGGTGCCTGGGTGGCTCAGTCGGTTAAGCATCCGACTTCGGCTCAGGTCATGATCTCACAGTTTGTGGGTTCGAGCCCCACATTGGGCTCTGTGCTGACAGCTCAGAGCCTGTTTCAGATTCTGTGTCTCCCTCTCTCTCTGCCCCTTCCCCACTCATTCTCTGTCTCTCAAAACTGAATAAATGCTAAAAAAAAAAAAATAAATAAATAAAAATCAAGATGTAACCTCTGTGGTAGTTTTCACTGATAACTTGGTTCACACTGTATCTGCATTTGTGAATAATGTCTAGCCTATGCTTAGTAAATATTTGTTGACTGGCTGAACCAGTACTTCATGGACCATTTTTAGATGGTATTGAGTGGAGCATTTTTAGTTTTTCTGGATACTATATATACTATAGTACTAGAAACATGTATCTTAATCACTTTCTAGGTCTCAACTGAAATTTCACTTCTTAAGGGAAACATTTCTTGCTTCTGTTATGTTGAGGGGGCTAGCATTATTTCTACCTTTTATCATCATCCATAATTCAAAAATTTTGATAGTTTTCCCATTCCCATTCTTTCATTTTTCTTTCCATCCCATCTTTTCCCTTCCTTTTTTCTCTTCTTATACTTCTATTTTTTCTTCCCTTTTTGCCTGCCTCCTTCACTTCCCTTTCCTTTTCCTTCCTTACCTTTCTTTTTATACTGCCATTTTCCTTCTACGTGAAGAACTTTTTTTTTAATTATGTGTAACCTAGGCAAAATTATTTAAAGTCATTGAATTTTTATGTAAGGAATTTCACACGTTGTGATTCCTTCCACAGCCTATCACCTGGTTCCTCCAAAGTTTATAATCTTTAAGATAGCACTTTTAAAAAGAACTTCGGCTTAACCCACAATTGTCGTGTAGTCCACAGTTATTTTAGTTGGGCTTCTTTGATCGCTACTTGAATATGAATATACTGATAACATACTACAACAATTTCCAACCTGTAATCTTTGGGACCCAGTTTCATCAAGCAGTTTATTTTAGGGCCACTTTTAGAGTCAGAGTAGATGGATATTTCTGGTTCTCAACTTCAAACATCCTGTACACCTGCATAAGTTCAAATTGTATTTGCTCCTAAACTATCACACCCTAGAGTAGTACAGATCTTTCAGATATACCAATTCCTAAGATTAAAAAAAATTAACTGGGGCACCTGGGTAGTTCTGTCAGTTAAGCGTCCAATTTTGGCTTAGGTCCTGATCTCATGGTTTGTGGGTTCAAGCCCCGCATTGGGCTCTGTACTGACAGCTCAGAGCCTGGAGCCGGCTTCGGATACTGTCTCGGTCTCTCTCTCTTCTCCTCTCCCTCTCGTGCTTTGTCCCTGTCTCTCAAAAATGAATAAGCATTAAAAAAACATATTTTAAAACTGTTAGATCTTTTATAGTATCTCTGTTAAGTACTTCTTTCCTACATATCTAACAAGTAGTTCTGTGCTTATAACAAACTACATTTTTACTTTATGACGTATTTCCAACAGTGTGGGTCTACAGGTTAAAGAGCTATCAGGATAGACCTTACCTAAAAAACATTTTTGTGATGCCTTTCTGATGGTGATGAATTCTTCTACATTTTGTATGTCTGTAAAATCTTTATTTAATCTTCATTTTTGATGGATTTTTTTGCTGGGTATGGAATTCAAGATTGACAGGTTTTGCTTTGTTTTATTTTTAATATTTTAAAGATTTTGCTCTACTGTCTTCCAGCTTAGATAACTTCTGACCCCCCAAAAATATCTTTTTTTAAAAAAATTCATTTGTTTATTTTAAGACAGAGCACATGTGCGAGCAGTGGAAGGGCAGAGAGAGGGGGAGAAAGAATCATAAGCAGGCTCCACACTGTCAGCATAGAGCCCAGTGCATGGCTTGAACCCATGAACTGTGAGATCAGGACCTGTGCCTAAATCAAGAACCAGATGTTTAACCAACAGAGCCACTCAGGCCCCCTTGTCATTCTTATCTTTTATCTTTAATCTTTAATCCTCTTTACATAATGTAACCTTTTCTTTCTGGCTAATATTAAGATTTTTTAAAAAATATTCATTTTGAGAGAGAGAGCGAGCGTACGCCGGGGAGGAACAGAGAGAGAGGAAGGGAGAAAATTTCAAGTAGACTCAAAGCTGTCAGTGATCAAGAGTTGGACACTTAACTGACTGAGCCACCCAGGTGCCCCAGTATTAATTTTTTTATCACTGGTTTTACATATTTTGATTATGCTGTATCTTGGTATAATTTTCTTCATGACTCATGTATTTCAGATTTATTGATCCTCTTGAATTTGTGTTTATAGAGTTTTTATCAAATTTGGGAATTTTTAATCCATTATTTCTTTAAATAGTCTCTTCCTGTTTTACTTTGGGGACTCCAATTATACATATAGTAGGTCACTTTATGTTGTCCCACAGCTTACTGGTGTTTTAAGTTCTTTTCTTTCCTCTATGTGTTTGTTTTTTTTTTTTTTAAGTTTTATTCTATTTTTGAGAGAGTGCAAGTCGGGAAGGGGCAGAAAGAGAGAGGTGGACAGAGGATCTGAAGCAGGCTTCACACTGATAGCAGAGATCCTGATGAGGGGCTTGAACTCATGAACCGCAAGATCATGACTTGAGTCAAAGTTGGACACTCACCTGAATGAGCCACCAGGTGCCCCATTGCCTGGTAATTTTTGTTTGGAGGCCAGTCCTTAGAAATTTTACCTTTTCAGTGCTATGTATTTGTATTTTTGTTAATATTCTTGAGCTTTCTTGGTGACAAATTATAGTTAGAAGCTGTTTGGGCTCTTTGAGACTCCTTTTTTGTCTTTTAATTTTAAGGTGTTTTACACAGAATCCCAGTAGCTTTTAGTCTAGGACTAATTTTTCATAACTTCTGAGCCTGTACTGTTCTGAGTATTCTATACAATGTCCTGTGAATTATATTTTAATATTTTGAGTTGTGGGAACTGTCCTTTGTGAGCCCTGGAGGTTGTCTCCACTCTTTTTCTAGCCTCTGGTACTTTGCTCCATACATATGTTGATCAGTACTTAGCGGAAGATTCTAAAGACACCTTGTTCCAATCTTTAAAACTCCTTTTCTTTGCACCTCTCTTCTGTCTAGCTGCCTTGGTCTACCTAGACTCAGCTACACTTAGTCAATTCGTGGACATTTCTGAGTTCCACCTGGGCTCCCTCTCCCTTCACTATAGCCCGGAAACTCCACCAGTCTATGAGCAAGGCTATTTGTAGATCTCACATTTATTCTTTCTCTTCTCTCGGGGGTTATTGTCTTGAACTGCCTTGTGTTTTATGTCTTGACAACCATTGCTTAATAGATTTTATCCTTTTTAAAACTTGTTTCAGGTGAGGCAGGAGAAGGCGGTGTTCTTACTACTCCATTTTGGTTAGAAGTACAAATTACAAGATTTCATTTTTAAAAATTACATTTTGGTTGAGAAGATGGGTGAGACATAATTTCTGACAAAGAGAACAAGCTTCCGTGTCAGTATTTAGTTAAGGATTGAATACTTTCTATTGTGTAAGATACTATGTATTGTGTACACAGAAATATTAGACCTGTTCTCAGCACTAAAGATCTTTTGGAAAGACACATAAAACATGACATGTCAGTAAATATATTACACCTCCCATATGAAGTCATCCTAGCTATGATTCTCTTTAACCTAAAGCAAACAGTTACATGATTTCCCTTGAATTCCCTTTTTCAAGATTTTGTAGAATCTGATAGACCCATAAATACAGCGGCCATTTCCCTTCTCAGGTGAAGTAATAATTCCACTGCTATTTCTAGTAAAATATATATCCTGTAGTAGTCTCTCTTTATTGTCTAACCTTGCTCAGTAAATTAAAGACACAATAGTACATATGCTAATGAAAAGGAGGAAGATAGTTTTTCAAGGTTAAAAAAATAAAGATCTTTCTCATTTAGGGCCAGAGATGCCAAGAGAGACTGTTTGGGACATGTAAAATTTTATATCTTATTTTTTCTAGTGGGATAAAGGCAGTATAATAAAGCTGAAAGAATGTGATTGTTAGAGTAACAGTTTTGAGACATTGTTCTTCACTTTCTACCTACATTACTTTCGACCAGTTAGGTAAAGTCTCTGATACTCTTGGTATTTAAGAGTGAAATCTTTACTTGATAATTGGTTTCCTTGTAGAAAAGTTTCAGTTAACAAACAGTATAGAAGAATGAATCATCATTAGAGCATCACAGTAATAGATGCTGCAAGCAATATCCATGGATGAATGCTGTAATTAGTAGTCAGGAATTTAAGGATGAATAGATACTTGCATGCTCTCAGAGAGTTTCTTTCAAAACATTCATTGTTTAAAATGGGAAAATAGTAATTTACAGTTGAGAAGACTGGTGGATGCCCCAGCTTAATCAAGATCAGAGTTAATCACCTATAATAGAACATATTACCATCATATACACTCATGTATATATCCATCATATAGGATACACTTGAGAAGGACACATTATCTCTGCAGTGAGGTAGCTTTAAATATGTATAACCTCTGTCTAGTTATGAGAAAGCAAGACATACCCACATTGCAGAACATTCTATGATGCACTTAATTAACATCAGTGTAACTAATGACATCAGTGTAGTGAAAGACAAGGAAAAACTGAGGTAAAGTCTTAAGGTTGAAGACTGAGGAAACCTAAATGTAATGTGGATCCGGAATAGAAAAAAGATATCAGTGGAAAAACTGGTGAAACTGTATAAAGTTGTTTAGTTAATAGCTAATTTCCTAGTTTTGTCACTTAAACTGTGGTCAAATAAGATGTTGCCACTGGGGAAAGTGGGGCATATGGGAACTTGGTACTATTTTTGCAACTGATCTGTAAGTCTAAAATTATTTCCAAATAACAGGTTTTTTAAAAACGGTGACAGTGTTTGACAGAGCTTGCTAACATGGAGTTAAATTAGTCTTTTTGTTGATGGTGGTGGGGGACCTCATTTTGATAGTGTGTGACATTCTTTTTTCTTGAGCAATTTCATTTTTCCACAGAAAATATAAAGTCTGAAGGCGAGATAGAGGGCTGGTTCTTACATTTGATTGGTAGTGTTCTATAATCAGGTTAAGAAAAGAAAGCTGAGTATCAAATATACAGTTATAAAATGTAGTCTTTACTTCATCCATCAATTTTCAGGTTTATGTCTCACCTTTCACCGGTACTTTGGCTAAGTACCAAAATTTAGAGCCTATCCACTTGGTTTTTTTCTGGAGAACAAATCTTTGGTAGCTTATTGGAGTTGCAAGGGCTAGGTATTCTCCATGATAACTGCTATAGGGAAACATCTTTGCCCTATCTAGATTCTACAGACTCCACCCTTCCATGCCTCTATTTGAAGTAAAAGTAATCAATTGTCTTATGGAGGTATTGTTCTGATTAAGTGAGGACACACACACACACACATACACACACACACACACACACACACACACACACAGTGCTTTGAACAGTATTTATCATTCGGTAAACATTCAGTACCTACTATTGCTTACGTTGTAACAGGCCCACTCCACTGTTTTAGACTGTTCAGGGCACTGTTTGGCTGACTCCAAGGAGTTCTATATTCCCATGGACTACAGTGCAACCCAGTGGCTCCAAGTAGTATAATTCTTCTGGTGTGATTTTGTTATACAAAAGAGACATATCTTGTCTCTTAATATTAAACAGTAAGTCTGAAATACTTTCAAAACAGCTTTTTAAAAAAGGTAATCTAACTTGAGGAAAAAATTGAGGAAATGGGGGAAAAAAAGTTTTTTTAATCTCCCAGTCCTTATCTTGTACTTCTCATAGTAGGGCACTCTAACCACTGAAGGTTTCTGGTAGTCTATTAGGTATTTTGGAAGTGGTTGTCAATTTCAGTGCAAAAAGGTGTAAGAGTTTCATTCGTGTTTCAGAAATGTAAGTTCTAACAATTTTTCATCATAATCCCATTACTTTTAAAAGTAATTGTGTTCATAAAAGTTTTGCCTTCTGCTGTAAGCACTGCATTGGTCTGTTAGTGTCAAATAACACTCAGGTAATGCCATGCATGGAATAAGATGACACATTCATGGTCTTTACATTCATATGCAAGGCAGTTTCAGATCCTAAAGAGACAAATGAACAGACAAAAGTTTCTGTTCTTACGAAGCTCACATTAGAGCATAGGAAGAGATTAAACAAAGTAAATAAAATACATTATATATTATTTGTTGATAATGTTATGCAGAAAAAATTAGATAAAGAAAGGAGTAGTGTCTAAGGAGTTGGGGGAAAGGGTAGTACAATTTGAAATAGACAGGAAGTCCTCACTAAGATGACTCAATACCTGAAGTTGGGGGTGGGTAGGAAACCATATAGATAGGTATCTAGGGGAAAAGCATTCCTGGAGGATAGAAGTGCAGAGGCCTGGAGACAGGAGTGGGGAGTAATGTGGCAGGAGCACTATAAGAGAAGGGGAAATGATAGGAGATTTAGAAGTAAGGGTGAGTTATCTAATGCTTTGGAAGCCGTAGTAATGGGACAGGAAGCCATTTTAAATGTCTTTTCACCTCTGTTCCCTTTGATTTCTGATGTTCCTTTATTCTGGGCATCAAATAGATAAAGTATATTAAGAGTAGAAATGTGATATCTAGCAGAAAGTAGAGCTTACTGAATGTTCATTGAATTAATTTATAGGACAAGACATTTAGAAGTATTTTAAAGGTCCTATGTTCCCTTGCTGAAGGAATACGTATTTCATTTTTAACTGCTTCATATAACATCATTTTTCTGATACTTCTTTATATTTAGTTTGCAATTCCAAATATTTGTCTTCTTCAGTAATATTTATGTTATTGAGTAGGTGTTATCTTTAAATAACTTAAGCATCTATTTTTATTAGCCTTATTATTCATAATAGAATCCAGCTTTCTCTGAATAATTCACTTATAATAAAGAATCATGTTAATGTGAATAAATATGAATTTCTTTATTGTAAATAAATCCTATTTCTTTTAAGTCCTCTATTTAGATTGATTTCTTTAAGTCTTTAAGTTTTTGTCTTTATCGAGTTTGTTTCAAGTTCTTTCAGTTGAAGTGTCCCTACTTGTTTTTATCAGAGTGAGTCATTTTTAAGAAATTTGATTTTTTTTTTAATTTGTTGAGACTTATTTTGTGGCCTAATATATGTGATCTCTTCTGGAGAATGTTCCATGTACATTTGAAAAGAATGTGTATTCTGGTGTTTTAGGATGGAATGTTCTGAATCATTTCCTCCCAGAGAATAATATACTTCTATCAAAAGGTATCTACCCTCATTTTTAAAAAGTTCACTGATCCACTTTTAGGAATTTAAGTACATCCATGTAACCTAGCAGTCATTCTTCTGGTTGATGGTGTTAATATGTATGAGAGTCCAAGATTTAATTGGAGAGTCCAAGATTTAATGTTGAGTGCTTAGGAGAACAAGAAAAAGTAAACAAGGAATAGATAGGCAAAGTATTTTCACATACTTAGATGGTTTCATGATCACCAGGTAAGCCCTGTCTTTGCATTTCTGAAAATGTGTGCAAGTTTATAGAAAGCTTTTTTGCCTCCTGTCCTTTTTTTGATTCATACTTTGAATCAGTCTGAGAGATGATTCTGGGGTTGGGAATAATGAAGATGTGAACAGAGTCATAATGTTGAAACTGGACATTCAGATCTTTATAGCATGATTTCCTTATTTTTCAAAGAGCAGAAGAATCCCATCGTTTATCATGTCCTGGTTGGACTCCTTTCTTATCGTTTGCTGGAGTTTGAACTTCAGAGCTATGGTGTCAACCCTGCTGTAGTATCTCAGGGGAGCTCCTAGTGTGGGGCTGGTGTCATGGCTCACCCTCCAACCTTTCCTTCTTCACTTCAGCCTCCAGCTCTGAGCTTTCCAATCCCCAGAGTAGCAAATGTTGAAAGAAGTTGCACAGGTAAGTATGTGTTGGGAAAGTCTGAGGGAAAAATGGTACTGTCATCAGAATTTTGAGGGTGGATGTTGGGCCATTTTACCAGTGAATCATTTTGTTATTTTACAATGTGATGTTTTTATTTTATATATATATATAATTATATATATTTATTTATATGTATAAAAAGTTACATATATTTATATACACATAAAATTGTAATTTTATAAATTAGATGCGAAACAGAGAAAACCTTAGATTGAACAAACTTAATATGATAATACGGTCGGTGGAAGTTAAAAAGCTAAGTGGGGGAAGGCATTAATTCATAGACGTAAAATTTTGCTACATGTTAAAATTTTGCTACGTCTGAGAATAAGGCAAGTTTTAGTTTCCTTTCCCTAGCTTTAGACATGCTGTTCTTCTAATTGTTGAGATTTTAGGCAGGTAGCTGTATTTTTAATACCTGCAGGAATAGAAACATCAGATATCTTATTCTCTGAAATCTAGACAGAAGGACTGGAACATTTCTACTATCTTTAGTTTTGAGATGAACACAAATGAGTATAGGAGCATTGAAGGCATAGTATCTGCTACAAAAGTTCGGCAAAAATTTGTTGAATGAATAAGTTCACCAGGTGTGTGTTTTTGTGTATGTGTGTGTGTGAAGTTCTAACACTCTAGACATTTTCTCTGTCTGCATTATAGTGAAAATCATGATCTAACATTACAGATTTTTCCCCCTTAATGTATGTTTATTAGAAATAACTTTGTAGCAGTGTAACCCTAGGTCTCCACTACTTTGCTTACTTAATATCCTTTTAGGCTCTTCTCAGAAACCTTTCAAAAATTGTTTCTTTTATTCTCCCAGATCAATCCTGTATAAGTCTTATTCAAGTGATTTGTACATTCTTTTGCACATAACAAGACATTCAAAATTATATCCAGGAAAATAACACTTAATATGGCCTATAATAGCTAACAATTCTTCAGCAAAAGTGTGTCAGACTTAAAGAGATAGAGACACTGACTATTTGGTACTTCAGGTCCTCAAAATATAGAATTTCAGCATTTTATCTCCCCTTTTCTTAAATTCTAGAGTTATTTGTTTTGGTTTTGTCTTAAATTTATTGGGAGCCTTGTAGAAATACAGAGTCCCTTAGCAAAGCTAACCATACATCCACTTGCTTCCTGATTTCCCTTCTTACCTTCTTTATTCTACTGATCCTCCTCCTAAAGGTTTAAGATTGGTTTAAGATAATCCTTCTCATTCAGAAGTTTCCTTTATGCTTAGAGGATTTGTTTTGTATCCTAAATGTAAAGATTTTTATTATTGTATGCCCTTTTGCTTGTATATGATAAATTTATAGCCTAATATTTAAGGATAAAATACTTCTTATTTTAATTTTAAGACCTATTGTGTGACCTGTCGACCCTAACTTACTACTTATAAAGCATATCAGTTATAGTTGGTTTTTTAGTTGGTATATGACTGTGTGCTTTCTTCTGTGGATTAGCACTTTTTAGTTATTAAAGTTTTGTATAGGATGATGCACTTTATGTTGGTGCTTCAGTTTTGAATCTGTATAAGGCATATTGATAACAGGTGATTTTAAGATTTTGGAAAACCACAGAATCTTTTTCCGGTTGATGCATGCACAATATATTCTCCTTAGATCAAAGTCGAACTGATAGGGGCATTTATAGACTTTTGGTAACACTCTTTAGAGAATTTGTAGATTTAGGAGGTACATTTTAGGAGATGGTATTACATGGGTTTTGGTAATATTGTCCACATAAAGCAGCTTCAGACCTCAGGTTTCATTAGATGGTTTTGGTTTAAGAAGAGTGATGTGTTCTTTCTCTTTGTATGCCCTCTCCATTGTTTTTTGGATATGAGCCCACCCTCTTGGGGTTTTTGTTTTTGTTTTTGTTGTGGATGAGATTTCTTAACAAAATATTCCTGTAAACCCTGGAAGGACTCTGTGCCAGATATTTACTTATTCTCCAAAATAACAATTGTGGATATGTTCATATAGGCCCCTGTTTTTTTGCTGAATCACATTTTGAGCCATGGTCATATGTACCCTGTGCATCTACTTGTTAACTGCCTTTTCAGTATTCATTAAGGCTCTTACTGTTCATTTATTGGGCATTCTGCTTGCTGAAACAAATGAATTGCTTTTATTTATTTCCATGCTCTTGGTTCAAGTTGATGAATTTAGAAATTCTACCTTTAAAATGTATCTAAAACTTTACTTTTCTTAGATCCATCCTAAGCAGATTCATAAACTATTCATTATATATTTGTCATGTTGTAAATATCAAGCCACAGTATTCTAGAACTAGTGGGACTTCATTAGTAATATGAAGTAATTTTTCTTTATTTAAAATTTTTTTTTAATGTTTACTTTTGAGAGAGAGCGCGAGCGTGAGTGGGGGAGGGTCAAGGAGAGAGAATGAGAGACACAGAATGTGAAGCAGGCTCCAGGCTCTGAGCTGTCAGCACAGAGCCCTACGAGAGGCTTGAACTCATAAACTGTGAGGTCATGACCTGAGCTGAAGTCTGATGCTCAACTGACAGAGCCACCCAGGCATCCTGAGTAACGTTTCTTAGAAGTGAAAGATCATTTCTTCTTTTCCTAAAGATTCAGATATTAATTTCTTTGTTTTTTGAGAAGATAGATTTTCCCCCCAGTATATAACCTTTTCTTCTTTATGTAAGCCTATTTCTTTTTTTAGTGTCTTTCTGGAATGAAATAAAATAAAGATTATTTATAATAGTTGTGAAGCAGGATTGGTAGCTCACAATCCTGTTACCAAAAATATTCCTAAAACAAAAATTCCATAGGTTATAAATATTTGTAGGTTTTCATGTATAATATTTGATATAGGAATATTCCAGTTTCATAAAATTTAAGTAGTCTCTTAGTGAGATTTGACCTATCAGCTTTTCTTTCAAATGGGTGATAATAAAAATACCAGATTATTTTCAGATATTATGGCTTCTCATGATTGTTTTCAAATATTGATTGACTATATCTTGATAAAGTAGGTATATATTAGAGGGAATTGTGATTTTTTTTTAGTTTCTGCTTACTTTGTAGACAACAGAGAACTTGTGTGTATATGTATGTGAAGTGTTTACTGATAGTGAATACAGAATTGGGAGGGAAATATAAAGAAATCGGATTCTGTATTCAGCAGTCAATGGATCTGTAAAATCTCCATTAGGAAAACTGTAAGAAAGGAATAGTCTGTCCCACACCCCTCCCCCAAAGCCCCCCTGAAGCCCCTCCAAAGGCATTATATGACTTATATTTGGTGCTGGTTATCCTTTATAACACAAGGTAGGAGCAAATTCTGTTGCTAGAAATAAAAACATTTCATGGCTGTGGAAAAGTCGTCATTCTTTAATGTTGTGAAATAGTTGATTTTATGATGAGACACATGGATCAACTTGTTAACAGCATTTTTTGACTACAGTAGAGAGAGAATCCACAAGAAAAAGTTGCCCTTAGGATTTATTCTTATTTTAACCCATTTTATACATGTATTCTACACATTTCATGCTACGATGTCTATTTCAGTAGTTTATAGTGAAGTTTCGAGATAGAATCTTATTTCCTTGAAGGGTTAAATTATGTTCACTGTATTTAGAAAGTACTTACAAATATTAGTTCATTTGGAATATGGAAATTAATTACTTTTTAATTGGTGTAATAGTGTTCTTTTAAGCATAATTTTATTCTAAAATTAATGGAGTTTTCTCAAAAATAGGTACAATCAATTTGGTAGTGACTGGCATTTATTTCATGTACCTCATGGTAAAGTATTTTCAGTGACCGCATTTTTCATTTTTCTGCTAAAGAGATCTTTTTGACATGCACAAATATTTAATTGTGGCATCCTGTATTTACATTGTTCACTCCAAAATAAGCAACCTCCCCTTTTTGCCTCTTACCTCTTTTCCCATGATGAAGCTTACAGTTTGAGGAGAATACACACATTAAACTATTAGTTGTATACGTGAGAGTCAGTTTACTATAGTGGTTAAAAGGGGGGACTCAGGCAGATTGCCTGAATTCATATCCCATCTCTGTCACTTATCTGATATGGAACCTCAGGCATATCAGATATGTGACCTCGGTCATGTTATCCAACTTCTCCACTTCTCAATTTTCTCATCTAAAAATGAGAACTACTCAAATAAATACTTGATTACATAAGTAGATACATTTTAAGGCATTTAGAATATATTGCCTGGCACATGGTAAGCAGTCAATAAAAGTTATTTTCATTATTGTATGATTATAGTTATGGTAAAGTATTTTCAAATGACCACATTTCAGGAGCTCTAACTTAGTGTGAAAGTTTCAGATGGGAGAAAGAAAATTATAAATAGAGGTATCAGTATATACAAAGATGCCTAGGTGGAAAAGATCTTGTGTTTGAGTAACCGAAGGTGTGGTAGCAGTTTAGTGGTGACAGGCGACCTATAGAGAGAATTAACGTCAGGGAAGTTACATAGGACCTTACTGTTATTATTTTAGGAAGTTGTTGAGGAATTCCAATTAGTAGGGCTACGACAATTAAATTTTTATTTTAAAGATCCACTTGGGGAAAAATAAATAAAAATTCACTTTGGCTGATGTGGGAGAGTAGATTAGAGAGAAATAAGTGGATTAGTAAAGATCTGTTTGGAGGACTTTGGAGATGCTTGTGCTAGGTTAGATATGGATAATTTCAATAAATCTTACACAGATTTCCTTCAGCAAGGCCTCTGGAGAGGAACTTACCCTGAAATCATTTATTATCTTTAATACTGGCAAATGTTGGCCCAGGCGTGGAATTCTATTCCCAGGATAACCCATTCATGGCAGAGTGGTCCTTTTCCTGATAACAAACAAATGTAGGTTGATTTCAGAATCTATCTCCAGGCTTAACTCAGGCTTCTAGCAGCAATTTTTTTTTTTTAATAGTTTATTGTCAAATTAGTTTCCACATAACACTCAGTGCTCATCCCCACAAGTGTCCTCCTCCATGCCCATCCCCCCCTCCCCCCACATCCATCAGTCCTCAGTTTTTGTCAGCATTCAAGAGTCTCTCATGGTTTGCTTCTAGCAGCAATTTTTAAAGTACCCCCAGACATTTCTACTTGAATACAATTAATAAACTAGAATCATCCTGTCTGGGATATGATCTGTTTTTCACTCTTCCCTATTTTTTTCCCTGTATATGTATATACACATATATATTTTCAAGTTTTCATTTATAAAGTGTCCTAGTTTTGTTTCCCTGACTTTTATAAAGCTCTTGCTTCTTATTCCTTCTGTCTTTAATTGTCATCCATCCCACCTGGGGCCAATTTGCTAGCCTTTAAAGTTACTGTTTTATGAGATTATCTCAAGTTTGGGGTTTTGTGAATTCTTTTTTTTGTGATTATTCTGATTTTTACTGCATTTAACTTTGAAATACTTTATTTAAATGTTGATAATGTCATGCCTTAGGACTTCATAGCTAGTCCAAAGTAAATTATGAAGTATACTGGGAAAATCTAGCCAAACTGGTGCTTCCATTTTGCCTGTCACTNCGGGGTGGGCAGGGGGCAGTGCTTAGGCTGATAAAAAAAGGATTAGTGTAAGCCAACCTCTATATATACTTTCTGATTAGTTCTTGCAGAATCAAAGGAAAGATTAAATGATTAAATGTTTTAGATGTGTTTTCAAAAAAGACTTAAGACACTCCTTTTGCTGAATACATACGTCCTATCATTCTTTGTTGGTAAAATCTCACTTTTTACTTCCCTTTTGCTGCAACATCTGGTATGAAAGTCAGGAGAAAGTTGTCAGTTAAGAAAGTAGGTGTAAGTCTGTGATGTGTTTACTTGAAAACTGACAAATTGTATGTACCAAAGATTCTAACAAATGTCATACAATGAAATTATAGTATGATTTTATTTTAATTATTTTTTTAAATTTCCATTTGCCAAATCAACTCTAATATATATGACATTACTAGTAATTGCAATATAGTATTCACATATCCTCTTTGAAATTGATAAAAATTGATTTCTAGATTCCTTTGATTGCTACTTATTCTCTTCCAGAAGATAATATGAATACCTTAGCCTTTGATATCATCCATTCATACATCCATTAGTGTCAGGTCTCTCAAAATATATCCTTTATCTAACCATGGCTCACCATTTCTACCACCGCTGTAGTCGGAGCCACCGTCCTCTCTTACCACCTGCTTTCCTTCACTTTTGCTTTGTCTTTTGTCCATTCCTTACAGAATAACTGTATTTTATATATCCCAAATTATGTTACTCTTAAATTACCCCCAAACCCTTTTCACTTCCATCTCCCATAGAATAAAACCCGAAGCCTCTCAGAGCCTGCAAGGCACAGCATGATTTGGGCCCACCAGTACCTTAGACTTTGGTTTCTATATTCTCTCCTAAGTTCCTACTGCTTAAGTCACACCATTGAAGATCTAGCTGTTTCCTGTGTGTTGAATGTTCTTCCTACAGGTCTTTGCCTAGATGGTTCTCTTACTTCTCTGCTTGATTGTAATCTTCCCTAGTTTCATCTTTTCTGGCTAATTCTAAAATAGTTTTCCTACCCTGTGGCATCATTCTATGTGGAATAAAGGACAGGCCCTTAAAACTGGAATAAAACTTTTATGAGAAACTTAATATGTTATCCTTTCCTTTTCTCTTTTTCTTCCTTTACTCCCTCCCCACTTTCTCCTCTCCTCTCCCCTCTCCCCCTCTCTTCTCTCCTGCCCTGGATCAGATAATTTTTTGTTTCATTTTAGTACTCATTCCCAGACTGATGTTGAATTTAAAGAGCAGACTATTAACAATCTTACCTTTCATCTTTTGCTTAGGTCATGTAAGAATAATTAGTATTTTCAGTGATGTATAATTTCTGTGTTGAAGCACACAAAACAAAAATGCAATTCTACATTTTTGTGTTTTCTCCTCTCTCTCTGTTTCTCTCTCTCTCTCTCTCACACGCACACACACACAACAAGAGTGTGGGAAAAATCTCATATTAATGAGTGAGTACATTTCTATTTTCCTTTGAAGAATTTCATATATTTAGTTTTGCTTTCAAACAGTAAAGCTTCTTATATAATATTAGCATGAAGTTTTTTATTCTGTACAGCTAATTTCAATTTTGGAATTTTAGGAGTCTGTAATTGGTTTTGTTGATAAATGTTATACAAAACTTTTCAAAAGAAGAGTTTACTTTGTATCCATTGATTTGATTTATGTGTATATAATTTGATGAGAGGTAACCCTGGTATTTTCCTGAAATTTTATTGTATTCTCTAGATTTCATGCCATTTTCCCATGTTTATCCTTTCTAAGAGTTAGAACTCCGTAGTAATGGTCCTTCAAAGGGAATTAAATGTTTTCTTCTTACTTTTGCAAAACAAACTTTTAAAACTTCATCTATAAAAGAGTCGTAATTTGCAGACTAAAGTGCCTTTTTCCACAGTTACTTTTTTGTAATAAAATTCCCTAAAAAACCACTTATTCCTGTTAAGGACTACTTAGTGGGTTGGTGGATAGGCGTGTGGCATTCTAGTCCCTGAAATTACATTCAGAATTACAGAATAGCTTTTATGAAATTAACAGGGAGTACACTACTAGAGAAGATTAAGTATGTTCTAACAAAATAATAAAGTCTTTAAAAATATCTTTCTGTATTTCACACCTAAGGAGTTAATAGCCACAAGACATATAGCAAGACAGTGAAGCTGTCATCAGACTGTTGTTCATATTTAACTAAATAGCTTTTTCTCTGACCTCAAAAGGAAAAATGGTTAAATATTTGAGTTTCTTAAAAAGCTAACAGGGAACTTAAGATATAAAGCAGTTACTAAATAAAGTTGGTCATTAAAGTCTATCAGTTCACCATGTCTTCTGATAAACAGTAATAAGTACAGTGTTTCTATTTGAAATGAGAAGTAAAAGATACTGTTCATTTCTTATAATTGAAGAAAATACCTTATTCATGAGTGTATAAATCAGATGTCAAATTTGATGTGAGTTTTTCCCTAAAGTTTTTGCAAAAATACGTAGTCACCATATATTCAAGTCTTTACAAATGTCTTCCATCATGACATTTCAGTTTACTTTGGACTACAAAAGTACCATTGTGGGGGGGNGGAGCAGAAGAAACACATTGACATTAAATAACCTAGTTAGTTGATAGCTTTGGAAACTTTATAGAGGTCATCCTAAGGAAAATAAATTAGCATTGGGGCATCTTCCTGGCTTAGTTAGTAGAGCATGGGACTCTTATCTTGGAATCATGATTTTGAGCCCTGTGTTGGGCGGAGAGATTACTTAAAATCTAAAGCATGGAGCACCTGAGTGGCTCAGTTTGTTCAGGTCATGATGTTGTGGTTCATGAGTTCAAGCTCCACATTGGGCTTTGTGCTGACAGCAGCCTAGCTGCTTCAGATTCTGTGTCTCCCTCTCTTTCTGCCCCTCCCCTGCTCATGTTCTGTCTCTCTGTCTCTAAAAAAATGAATGAACATTTTAAAAAATAGAAATAATTTAAAAAATGAAAAATGAATTGTGAAGACTATTGCCTCGCACTACCTTCAAAAAAAGAATTAGAACAAGGGTGCCTGCCTTGCTCAGTAGGGCATGTGACTCTTAATATCAGGGTTGTGAGTTTGAGCCCTCTGTTGGTTGTAGAAATTGCAAAACTTAAAAAAAAAAAAAAAAAAGAATTAGCACATATATAGTAATTAATTTGTATTGGCATGGGCTCAAAGTTACTAGTGTTGGATGTGATAAAGACTTAGAAAGCAAAAGAATAATAATAAGTAGGCTACGTGACAGAAATAATAAATTTACACCAGGATGATGATTCTCTTATCTTACTGGTTATCTTAAATTATTTTACTGTTACAAGAGTGGGTACTTGTGGTTTGAGATAAAGTTTACAGTTTACCGTAATATACTGACTTAAATAGTGCTGTATCTCAGTAAACGTATATTGTGAGTGAAGATGATATGCTCTGGAAAACAGATCATTTACACAGTAGGTACAGTGATGACAAAGACTAATATTGAAGATGCATGTGAAGATTTTTAATAACTAAGCCCAAAATTAATTTAAAAACAATCTTTGTATGGTAAAAGTATATTTTGGGTTGTAATTTTTCAAGAATAAGTGATGTTTATTTCTTTTAAAGTAAGTGGAATTATTGTGTAACATAGGCTTTATTAAATTTCTCCTCTTATTTTCTGAGCCTGGAAGCAAAAATTTAATACTCTAATCTTCTAGTAGCCAGATTTACAACTTTTTCACATGCCCTGTTTGCCTTTCCGGAGCCAATCTCTTCCGTCCGTCCTTCCTTCCTTCCTTCCTTCCTTCCTTCCTTCCTTCCTTCCTTCCTCCCTCCCTCCCATTTTTTAATGTTTTATTTCTGAGAGAGAGAGAGAGCAGGGGAGGGTCAGAGAGAGAGGGAGACACAGAATCTGAAGCAGGCTTAAGGCTCTAAGCTGTCAGCACAGAGCCCAATGTGGGGCTCGAACCCACGAACTGTGAGATCATGACCTGAGCCAAAGTCAGACGCTTAATCTACTGAGCCACCCAGGCGCCCCAGCCAATCTGTTTCTTTATCTTAGCATTGCTTCCTTGGTTTTCTTTTCTCCTCGTAAGAATTTGGTAAAGCATGCTATTTTCTAAAATACTACTCTTGATAAAAACTGTTTTTGTTTAGGTGACAAACAGCATGTTTGGTGCTTCAAGAAAGAAGTTTGTAGAGGGGGTCGACAGTGACTACCATGATGAAAACATGTACTACAGCCAGTCTTCTATGTTTCCACATCGGTCAGAAAAAGATGTAAGTTAATCAGTTATATTGTGTATACTTAACAGTGTGTGTCTGTATCTTTCTGGTTCCTGAAAAGTAGTATATGAATTGCAGAATACCATCTTTAATCGAGTGACTATGTTTTAGGCACAATGCTAGGCCCTGGGGATACAATGTCTTATGGGAGCTTACATTCTAATGGGAGATAAAATGTCCTAGGATTCTTAAGTTGGGATACGGTAATACTGTGGTAGGAAGTACTCAAAGTCTTGTGGTAAACATGGTATTTTAGATCATCAGTTGTTTTTTTAACTTGTGAACTTGTTTTAATATTAAAGTATGCATACAGAGTAGAAAGCAGATTTGTACAGATTTAAAGGTATAATGGCAAGATTTAGTGAAACTTTACCTTTGTTATGTAATTTTCAGAGTGTAACCCTAAGCTTCAGTTAGTAAGAGCGTCTCCTGTTTTCAGCGTAGAGATGCTACTATAGAAAAATTTTGGAAGAACTGTATTCAAAACATAGAAAATGTTATAGAGGTGTGAGTGAATTGCTTTGGAAGGCTAGTAGTTCAGTAATCCCTTTTGGAATGAAAGGATTTCACACAGCCAAGTCATAATTAGCAAATTGATAAAATATTTTTAAGGAAATTGTTATTTTCAAATTCTGGTAAGCCTCTTTACATTATACACTATGTACTATAGTAGTCAAACCATTGCATTTTTGCATATGTACTCACCCATCCTTTTTCTCCTTTCAACCCTTTATAAACTTGCTATCCCTCATTTTCCTCTCTATATAACAATCATTTCTAGTTAATAATCTAAGGAGATAGTTACGGATATTAAAGCACTTATAAAATTCTAAGATCTGTAACAGATGCTCTCATTTTTCATTAAAGTTGACCATTAGTAAATTACTTCCTGTGTCTTATTTCACAAAATTGGTTTAACCTAGATTTAAATTAGGATTTTGGTCAGTTTTTCCCCCTCCTGTTTTCATATGACTCCCCCTTATTTTTATTTGAAAATTGTGTCATTTTGGCAACAGTGTGTCGGTTGTGTTATTAGGACTCTTAAGAACATGTGGTGACTTACTTTATAGTTAGTCACTATAGTTTATAGTTATAGTATGTGCAGTTTAATAGCTCATAGAATAATGTTGTCTAATTAATTTTCTGTTAACCTTACTGCCCTTTTAGCTGTTTGCTCTTGGATATAAATTATAATTGAGTTATTTTTTACATAAGTTTCTGTGTTTATGTCTTGGTCTTGTAGTTAAAGAATTTGGAATATCTTCTGTAAGTGCTGGTTGCAATACTATAAAACTAATCCATGTGTATATTACTGTGATTGTATAGGGCAAGTGAAGTCTGATGAAAAAAAGTGGTAGTAGAATATTACTTATTGAAGAAAAGCACTCATTCTGATTATGAAAATAATGAAGGTTTCAAACAAATCTGGAATAAAGTGTGTACAGAGAATTACAAAGATGTATGTCTTCTCCAGAGCAGAACTACTTTATATCTGAGGTTTTTGTTACCATTGTCAAATACACTCACATATGTTGGTTACCATTCCTATTTAGTTGTTTGTCAGCAAGAAAAAAAAAAACCCACAATGATTTGCTTTACAAAACTTTTTTTTTTATTAAGGTAATAAAACATAGAGATTAAGAAATTAAGCTCTAAAGCCTAACAATTAAATATGTTTGGATCTTGGCTTTGCCTGTTAGTAAAGACTTCTCCACGCCTCTTTTTTCTTCTTTAAACTGGAAATAATAATGTAGTAGCACTTATAAATTTCTACTGTTGCTGATACTTTTTTTAATAACAAAATAGTACCATCGGTATTACACAGATTTTAGAAAACATGAATGAGAAGGGAGAAGAAAAATTATCCATAGTTTTCCTGATCAGGAATAATTTTCTGTTAATATTTTGATTTAATACACTAAATATTTTTGCTAAAAATATTATTAATGTAAATCTTGAACACATTAACATGTTTTCCACTAGGAAGCTTATACTAGTTTTCACTCGGAGAAGCACTCCCCATGCCCTCAAAAATACCAGCTGTTACCTCTAAGTCTTTGCAGTATACAAAAAGAAGTTTGTTGTTTTAAAATACAGATATTGTTAGATATCTAAATTTAGATATTGTTAAAATTACACATATAGGTGCACACACACACGGTAACATGTCTTTTCCATGTATTTCTTCCTTTGTGGATTACCTATTTTTGTCCCATTTTCTGTTTCTCTCTTGAGACGGTAAGTCTTGTTTATTTGTTAGTGTTTTCTATAAATTAAGATTAATAGACTCTTGTGCTTCATTACAAATACTTTCTCAGGGTTTATTTTTGTTTTGTTTTTTGCTTACAGTTTAGGGAATTGTTTTTTAATGTACAAGTATTTATCATTCTTTCTGAATTTGACTTCTCAATCTTTTATTTTTATGCTTCTCTGTTTTTGAGATTATACTTAGACTTTTTTCCAGCTACTTTCTTCTGGCATTTTTGTGCTTCACTCTTCACATGTAACTTTGGTCCCTTAGAAATGTATTTTAGTTTAAAGTGTGAATATTGCTGTCCAGATCTCCACCCTGCACTCCCCCCAACCCTCTCAGTGAGGTTATCCAATATCCAGTTGTCCCAACACCATTTGTATAGATCACAGGTTAGAAAACTTTTCTGTACAGGACCAGATAGTAAATATTTTAGGTTTTATGAGTTAAGAGGTTAAATAAAGAATACTATGTAGGTATTTATATAACAGCTTAAAAAGCAATGTGTGTGTGTGTATATATATGTATATATACATATATATACACATTATCCTACAAATACTAGCTATGTGCTAGATTTGGCCTGCAGGCAGGAATCTGCCCAACTGTTAGACCATTCATTTAAGACTAATTGAAACCCTCCTTTTAATGTCTGATGTATTCTTGGGCCTGTATCTAAACTCTTACTGTTCTGTTTCTCATACTGATTCTATGGCAGAACTACAACATAGTTGAATTGCTGTAGCTTTATAGACAATTTTCACATCCTAGTCAGGTAAGGTCTTTTACATCCTTATAAAATATTTTTGACTATTGCACATTTGTATCGATGGTTACCTTCTTTCACAAGTCTGGTGTCTGTCTTCCAATGTTGTTCTTATGCCATTTTTCAATAAGTGGGGTTTTATGGTTGCCATTTTTGTTATGTTATATTTTCATTGGTTTTTACTGATAGAATAGTTTGTATTTATTTTATAACCAACTACCAAACTCTTACTAGTTTTTATTGATTGGGAACATGGGCTCTACAAATCCTACTGTATGACTATATCTCACATGATTTACTAACTAGGTATCCTTGGGCAAGTTACTCAGTCTCTTTGTGTCTCAGTTTTTTCATCTATGCAATAGGAATAATGGTACATGATTCATGGGTAGTTACAAGGATTGAATGAATAAATGTATGCAAAAGTTTTAGAAGACCAGATAGTAAATATTAAGTAAATTTTGCTATGAATATGAACAATAATAATAATATTATTCCATTTGATTATCTTGGGTTTTCTTACATAGTTATATATATCATCTGCAAATAATTGTTTTACTGTAAAATTATTGAGGAGAAAGCTTTTAAACATAACAAATAGATGAGATAATTTTATAATTTTTTTCTCTCTGGGATCAGTGAGAAAATAATTTCAAATTTTAATTTATGATAAAGAAAAACTGAACAGTGATTGAGTGAACCTTTAAGCCACTTATTTTAAAAAGTCCTGATGTACCCTATCCATACAGTATAAAATGTAAATCTTTATTCATATGCATGGTTGTAGAAATATTTGGGAAGCTGTTCTTTGTGTGATTGTGTTCTAATTAAATTGCTGAGTAGTTCTTTAGGACTTATTTTTTCCAAGCCCTTTTAATTCGGGAGATGCTTGTGTATGGATATATCTTTCTACAAAATGCTGAATTTGCTGTTTTGAAATGTAAACATAGTTTTATGAATATTACAGAGATGTTTAAGTGTTTTCACAAGATCAAATAAATTTATAGACAGATGGGCTTGATTTCTTTTTTATTATGATTATTTTCTTTTTGGGGACATTATAGAAAATTAAAAGCATTCATATGTCAGTAGACAGCTCTTTGGGGGATAATATCTAAAAGTTTAGAGTTGTTGTTTAAATATATTGTATTTGAATTGCTAACCTATTTTCTAATCCTATGAGTCTGTGCACTCATTTGATAATTCCTAAGCATAATCATTTTAGAAGCACATACTCATGGGAAACCCCTTTTCTCTTGTTTTAAAATATGCTGTAAAGACATGAAATGTAACACCTGTTCCTTTTTAAAAACCTCTTAAAACTGATAAGAGTTGGCCACTTCCTTATTTTGACAAACAGCAACCATTTTGAACTCCTATCTAGCTTTTATACTTGTGTTAGTTAGCCTACAGCAATTATGGCTGCTGGAATTTCATTCTGGCCAATTAATAACCAATATTTCATTAAAGTCTATTATAAACTTTTATTATAAAATAAATTTTTGTTCTCATCATGGTTAGTATTAACTACATTTTGGAGTCTTGGTTGGCTTACTGTCCAATTCATTAATTATACTCCTATTCCTTTCTACCTGGAGACCTTGGGACTGTTTTTTGTTTTGTTTGTTTTTCAGATCTTCACATGGTTTTCTCTCACTATTCTATCTCACTATCTTTGCTAAAATGTCTTCCCTGAGAAGAAGCCTTCTCTCTTTGCCTAAGTGGCTTTGTGTGTACTATTTGTACTACTCCCACTGTATCCTTTGAAATTCTTTCTTGCACTTTCATAATCATAGCATCTCTTTATCTGAGGTACATATTCATGAATTGTTGATTATCCTCTCTACTCCACTAGAATTTAAGTTTAACAAGGGCAAGGATTTTGCCTGTCTAGTTTACTGCTGTGTTCTTAGAACCTATATATAATAATGTATAGGAGTTAGTGGGCTGTCAGTGAGTTTTTGTTAAAGAAAGGAGGGGGGAAGGAGTTGATATTAAAAAATAATAATTAAGATTAAACTTCAGTTGAAAATGTGAATGTATAGAAACGTGTGAAATTTTTATAATAGTATAATCTGATAGAGTTAAATGTAAATAAATTAGATTGTACTCTAAAGAAACTGTAATTAAATATCAAACCATTTGAAGCAAATGCTCTAACACCTCTTATTTACATGGGCGGTCACATAATCTTCAAACTCCATATTTTAAAGATAAAAGCGTATTTAGTATTAAGGGGAGTTAAAATGATATACCTACAAGATATACTAAATTGTGATATATGTACAAAAAGAATCACAAAATATCTCATCTCAATTATAACAATAAAAATTCATAGTTAGAGGAGTGCCTGGATGGCTGAGTTGGTTTAGGCATCTGACTTTGGCTCAGGTCAGGATCTCACGGTTCCTGATGGCTCGGAGCCTGGAGCCTGCTTCGGATTCTGTGTCTCCCTCTTTCTCTGCTCCTCCCCTGCTTGTGCTCTCTTTCTCAAAAATAAATAAACATTAAAAAAATTTTTTTAATGCTAAAGAAAATTCATAGTTAGAAAATGATATTTTTTTCCCTACAATACTAGCAAGGAGGTTTTGTTTTTCATAAAAGAATAGCCAGTCTTTGAGGGAGTATTGAAATAATGTGTAACTATAATTAATGCAGACTTCATAGAAAACAATTTAGAAATGGATATTAAAAGCCTTTAAAAAATGTGAACATTTATTGAATCAGTTACATGCCTCCCTATATATTTGGCTCTAATCTAAAATTCATATAATATAATATTAAGATGTTCATTGCCCTACTTTGAATTTGAATATTAAAGAATGTCCAGTAGGAATTTACATTGACTATTTCAGCATGCATTATACTTTTTGTAAATGCTCTTTTGTAATAATTTTTTATTTGAAAAAGAGCATGCAAGCAGGGGACGGGCAAAGGGAGTGAGGGAGAGAATCCAAAGCAGGCTCCACACTCAGTGCAGAATCCAACACAGGGCTTGATCCCACGATCCTGGGATTATGACCTGAGCTGAAATAAGAGTCAGACACTCAACTGACCGAGCCACCAAGGTGTCCCCAAAAATGCTTTTTAAAACTTAATGTTTTAGCCAAATTATTTGAAATACCTAGGAACCCCATAATTTATTTTTATCGGATTCATAAGAAACAAGGTCCTATGACTTACTGACTGTTTTAAATTTTTCTGATTGTTCCCTCTCCTTTCTTTTGGTCTTTTGTATTATATTCTCATAGTTTTTCTTTTTGTGTCTATTTGTTAGATTTCATTCTGACTTCAGTGGTTTGATTTTTTAAAGCATACTGTTTTTATTTTTAAAATGTTCTTCAGATTCTGTCATAGGTTGAGAACTTCTTTTCTGTTATCCTTGTTTGTAGAAATGATATAGTCAAAGTTATACTTGTTACATTTGTCCTTGATGTCCAACATGATAGGAATTGTTCTCTCCATACCTTTATGTATATTGTACAGTGAATTTTTTTAAGAACATTTAGAAACTTGTTTCAGTTTTTAATTGCTTTGTGATTGGGGAATTTTTATTTAGCCAGACTTTCTTGTGTTTTGAAGTCATTTGTTATTAGAAAATTATTTCTTGACAAAACTGATTTTAATGTTTAATATGTTTTGTGAGCGAAGGTACTTTTTTTGGAGGGAATAACGGAGAGGTGATCGCTATTGGGAAGCGCAGAATAATTAACACCTTTGTGTTGTTATGGATTGCTGGCTGGAGTCAGATTTGCTTATTATTAAATTTTCAAATATTTATTTTAATATATTTTTTAACACAAAAAATTTTTAGACTTTTTTTGGTCACGGATGTCAGAGTTGTATCTAGTAACTACAATTGTATCTTTGAAATACAGTGTCTAATTTATTGATTTTCTTAACATTCTTATAAAGTAAGGATAAATGGGCTTTTTGTTGGGTCATGGAAATAACTGAATCATATTACTATGTCTTCTAGCCGCTTCCTGGTTTTTGTCATTGGTTGACTCCAGTGTGTGTTATAGACTGTTTGAGAAATGAGAATGACTATAATTGAAATGATGGTTTTGGACTGGGAACATGGTAACCTTCTTGTTGGTTTCAGCATTGTATTGATTGTATGACATTTAATTTTTTTCTACCATATCCCCCATCTACGAACATATGTTCTACTTATTTTACCTGGAAATTTGTGATGAACTTCTTTCTTTAGCTTCTTAGACAAAAATTAATATAAACATAGGATACTTTTCAATAAGTTCCCCCAAAGGCTGAATGACCCTCTGACTGCTGTTAAAGGGAGTCCTGCATTGGGAGGAAGATTAGATTATTAGCAACAGTTGCTACCATTCAGTGAGCACTTACTATGTGCCATATATTATCTCATTTAATCTTCACTTCAACTCTATGAGGTAGGTAGTGTTACTTCCATCTTACAGGAAAGAAACAAAGGCCCGGCTCTCCCATGGGTAAGTGACAGAACCAGGATTCAAACCTAGGGTTTTCTTCCCCCCAGACTCCAAAGCTGGGCTTTTATGTTGCATTCCCTACTGTAATGTGTCTTTTGATCTAAAGTTTTATATTTTTCTAAGAAATTTATCTTTATATTATTAACTTTAAGCATTTAAAATACGTGTAAGTTTTCAGTTTTCTGTTGTCTGTTAATTGTAGTTCTTGCTGTGCCATGGTACATTTCTTACGCATTTTCTTTGCCCTTATAAATAGCATTTCTATGCCATTCATGTTCCCTCATTGTATGTTAAATACATTTTTAGCACTGACATATTTTATGAAGTATGCTTTCAGACTTTAGAAATACATACCATTAGGGACTAGTTTTATAAGAAATTATACATTTGCATTTTTGACATGTTTTGAGGCAGTCATTTTAACATCGGTTTGCATAGCTGACTAATGCTTATTTTACATGGATGTTTTGAAGGTTAGAAACTCTTAAGTTTAACAAACTACTTTCCTAATCCTGTAAAATATCATAGTACTAAGTTTTTTTCCTGTTCTGTCACACATAGAGAAAATGATAATATTTATTATGTCACACTGGTAAATAGGTCACCCTGTTGCTCATGGTCTCCAATACTTGACTCAGGGAGCCTGCGCCCCTCCCTACCTTCGTGCTGTTTCTCCCTCCCTCAGCCTCCTGCTGTTGTGAGTGAGGGCAGAAATCTTGGCTCACCTGTAACTCCTGTGGGTATATAACCTTTGTGAGAAAGTGGGCTAAGATGTCTCTTCTTTGGAGTTATGTATTTAGTAAACATAAATCTCTGGGAAAAGTAAAATTTTTAAGTGGTCCTTCTAAAGTGTTTACATTGTGGATCATTCTGAGACACTTATTCATATTTTACAGTCTCCTCTCTTTGAGGCTTTTAGAAACTACTCTTTTACTTTCATTTGTACTTTGATAACAGAACATCATGATTTTAAGTATATTATATGAGCATTTTATCTTCTGTCACCAACTAAAGCTTTGGTGTGTGTGTGTGTGTGTGTGTGTGTGTGTGTGTGTGTACACATTTTCTTTGGGTTCTTTTGGTTTTTGGTTTTTTGTAATTTGGAATTGAACCTTTAAGGTACTTAAAATATTTCCAGTTAAGTGATAACAGTAATGATGATTGTATCTAACAAAAGAACTTGATCAGGCATAGAATGTGTATTCTTAGTTTAATTGTTTAGATTGTGTACCCTCTGGATTTAGGAAGGAATATTTATAAGGCTTGATGGCTTTTTAAGAAACTTTGTTACTATATTTCGAAACTGTTTTTAGAGTAGTGTTACTCAGCTCTACCTCAGAAGAGTGATGTATATATATCTTTAGTTTAAAACTATTGTATGAAAGTTCTTGTGAATTTTTGAATAATTAAAACAACTCAGAATTTTGACATGAAAATGGCATGAAATGTGCATTGTAAAATCTTATTTACATATTTCTCCTTCTGGTTTCCCCTAATGTAGTCGATATCAGCACAATTCTTCACTGGATACCAAAGTGGCCTCTGATAGTTTCCTGTCTGGTGACTCTTTACCCTCTTCCTTTTCTCTAAACCTCAACCATTCCATCAGGACATCAAATCATGTTGCTTGTACCCCAGAATGCCTCTCTTTTAAAATCCCACCTCTGCTGTTCTGGCTTAGTAGCTTATCATTTCCATACATTTTTGCTTTTGGAATTATCTTCCTAAAACACAGTTTGATCAGGTTACTCCCTTGCTTGATATTATTTTTTCTCTTTATTCCCGTAGCTGGTAGTCATCTGCCTTTTACCTCTGGCCCCAGCATATTCTTTTATTTTCCATTCTTCTGTGTATGCCCAAATGTGCATAGGGGTATAAGCCTCACCTCCCTTTACTAATTACAGGTTGTGAAATCATTGATTTTTTTTTTTTATTTTGTTTGTATTCTTATCCTGTCACTAATTTTCATCATACTTATACTCACTGCATATTCTCAGGCTGGAAGATCCTTCATCTGTACTCACGTCAGATATTACTGCTCTATAAAATATTCCTAGTAACCTCACCCTTGTTTAGAGTTATCTTCCTCTGGTAATACTTCAGAGCATTTACTACATTGTCCCTTAGAGTATAGTTAGGTGTATAATTCATTCTCTTTTACTAGACTATAACTCTTATGATATTATGGCCCAAGTTTTGTATAAATTGTTTTGGTGGTTACTTCATATAAGATAGAGAATACATAAACATACACTTAAGTGTACACATTTTTATTTACTCTGTTTATCTACTTTGTGTACTTTGTGTACACATGCAGGGCCCAGTCTATGAGGAAATAAAAAGTGGATATATATATAACATGTTCCATGAATATAACATGCCTTCAAAGAATTTATATTCTACTAGGAAAGAAGACACTGATGCAATAAATTGAAAGACATTGTTGATAAGTGCCATGAAAGTCACATCACTCACTGGCTGTATACATTATATACCATGTCTATATATTTTTCTAAGTAATTTTGACTTGTCCTTTGATATTGTGTCATCTCTCCATTTATTACATGATTTTATGTTTGTTAAATTTTTCTTCCCATCACTATTGATACACATCAACTATTTGCAAATATAAATATTAGGAAATATTCTTACAAAATCTAAAACTTTTCTACTTAGGTAATTTTACTTTCAAATTTTAATAAACTGAAATTAAAATTTAGCTTAATATATTATCTAAGAATCAAATAATTTCACTGACAAATGTATAGGGGCTGACTTTTTGAGCTACTGCCTTCATGTTTTTGTTAGTCTAGTTTTTTGTTTTTTTAAGTGAAGTGATGATGCTATAGTTTTATTTGGAGTAACTTGAAGAAAAAGCTTGTTGTGATCATAAATTAGTTTTATTTGTACATTTTTATTTCATCCAGTTGTGATATCTTCTCTAGAGACATGGAATTCATTATATAATGTTTGTTTTGTGATTTTTTTGATAAATGAGAAATGTGGGCTGACTCACAGTATATATGGTACAGATTTGTAAAGTGTAAATGCATTGCTCTATGTACTTTCTTTATGCTCTAATATAATTAATTTGTTTCTAGATGCTGGCATCACCATCTACATCAGGTCAGCTGTCTCAGTTTGGGGCAAGTTTATACGGGCAACAAAGTAAGAATTTTGTATTTATTCTGGGATACTTGATTTAAGACAAAAATAACTACCAAGTAAAGAACAACCAGTGCTGCCCTTGTGGGTCAATTCTAGGATTTGAAAGGAAAGATTTTTAATTTTCAGTTTTCCTTATTTCACTCACATAGCAAAACTTACTTCACACCTTTCTAATTCAAAATTTGTTATCTGGATATATATAGGATAGATTGAAATTTATTTTTACATCTTTTGTATCTGTACATTCCTTTGTAGTACAGTATTTTTGAAGAAAAATTTGCTAAACAAATAAAAATTTGACATTCTCTATGTTTTCAGTTAGAGGAAGTTAAAACATTTTTTGTTTGGTCAGTTGAGTGGATTGTTTTGTTAGTGTTTTTTGGCTTTTTTATTAATGAAAGACCATTATTTAACGATTTGTGAAATGTTTGTTTAGCAAATATTTCTTCTTTCACTTTAGCTCAGTCTGGATATAGAATATATGTTTTTGACTCACAGTTCAATGCTTTTTCCACATACAAGATTTAATTTCTTTTTAGGTATGGTAATGCTTTTATAGCGCTTAGCACAGTGCCTGGCGCATAGTAAGCGCTCAATAAATGTCAGCTATTATTATCACATAAAATTTTTATAAAACTAAGTTATAAAATCTTCCAGTTTTTTTCAAGTTAATTTTCCAAACTGTAAAATATTAGTAAGATTTTATTATCTCTTAATGTCAGAGACTGCTGATCTCTCATCTCTGTTAACGGAAGGGGAGTGTTAAAAGGGATATAAATTCCCATCAAAAATTACAGGAAATAAAGTAACTGGAGGAGACAATTTGATGACTGAAGATCTTAACCAGCTTCAAATAAAAATCAATTATTTGATTTGGAACCCTTTCCCAGTATAATAAAAAGCAAAATTTTGATAGGTATCAGAATAGTTTGTCAGACCACTTTATTGTTCAAATTTATTTTGAAGGTTAGCAGAGGGAGGAACTTATTTTGTTAGACAAATGTAGTTTCCATCTACTTTATTCTTCTTTCTTTTGCTGTGGGGTACAGTTTTATTAATAAAGAATTAGTAAATAAAATTATTAACTGAATATAGATATTAGCAGTTTTCCTGTAGTTATGAAGAAAATATTTTTAAAAGCTTTTTATTGCATAAATGAGGTGTTGCTTATTCACAAATGTTCATTCTAATTGTTGAGGGGATGTTATTAGCTAGTAATTTGCTTCTGTGTTTTAGTATGAAACCTACTACTTTCATCATTCTGGCAACCCTTACCATGCATGAAAATATCTAGTTATTTTAAAGCTACCCTTTATTTCTATAGAGTAACTGCAAAGAACTTCCTTTGTTTTCTTTTTAAAGCCCACAATTTATCACAGCAGAAAATAGATATGGAATGGAGAAAAACAATATTTGAGGAGCTAAGGTTATTTTATGAAGGAGAATGGCAGATTATTTTACGTCTATAGACTTCTAAAATCTGCTGTAGTTTTTTACCCTACAAATGTGAAATTGTAATTGGGCTAAGATATGGAATGGATTAAATTGGAAATATAGTTATTTTATTGGTATCAGATACGTATTAACTTGTGTAAAATGATTGTGCTAATTATTAAGGGGATACAAAGATTAATATATGAACAAAGTTGTTTTCATTAGAAAAAGTATTTTAAGGTACTTAGTTGTTTAAAAAGAAATCATATATGAGAGATACTTCCTGTTGGAATTAAAAGGAACTGAAATGTCTCAAGTACAGTTATTCCTTTCCAGGGTACAGATCTAGAAGCTATAACTAGTGAAAAAAAGACAGAGACTGTATTCCCAGACTCTGTTCATTAGGATAGACCTGAGGGGGCCAAATATGTCATGTAGCTGCTAAGTAGTCTGAACACACACCTTGTCAGAGAGAACACCAGCTACCCTGTGGGACTTGAGGTTCTGGGTTTCATTAGTATAAATTAGAATGTTAAACCTTGAGGAGCTAACACTAAAGGATGGAGACAGAGAAGGGATAGATTAGTGATGTTCTTATGGCAGCTAATTCTAATTGTGCATTAGGCCTGATGTAGCTACATGTTCTTTTGCCTTCTGATTGTATTGAATACTACCATTAACTCTATATTCAGATTGGCAGAGTTCAACAGGAATTTTACCATTAAAATGGAGGTCTACCATCTGTTTTGTGTTCTTTTTTTTTTTTTTTAAAGATACATTTTTGAAAGAGGGACAAAGCATGAGCCGGGGAGGATCAAAGAAAGAGGGAGATACAGAATCTGAAGCAGGCTCCAGGCTTTGAGCTGTCAACACAAAGCCCGATGCAGTGCTTGAACTCACGACCCATGAGATCATGACCTGAGCTGAAGTCAGACATTTAAACAACTGGGCCACCCAGGCGCCCTGTGTTTTGTGTTCTTGATGATTACAGAGGTTGGAGGTGGAGAAGGAAGAGTAGCCTCCAAAACTGACACACACTGAGGGAGGACGTTCCTCTTGGAATGGATACAGGGCTGCTGAAACTTACATTTTGCCAGATTTGAGTGGAAGTAATTGGGAAGTACATAAGGGTACTAGAAAAAGCTGGACTCTAGGGGCTCGAATGATCACAGATTCCAGGATAGTCTATCCAGATATGTAACTTACTTTTCATCTAGGAGTTCATGTGAACACTGTGCATTAAATGATAACTGTAAAAGCCATTGAATGGAATCTTGTGTTCAAGTTGCACAATATTCTCTACTTGTTTTCTTTGCATGTGTGAGTAAGCTTTTGGGTACCCCTTATAGGTTTAAAGACCCCTTGGGCTTCCCAGAGCTATGTACTAGATTGGAATTAACAAGGAACCAGGAATTAATCTTTTCTCAGTATTAGTGCATTGAAATTAAGTCGTAGTAAAGTTGGAGTGACTTTCTCATTCTTACCAAAAAGATTTAGAGCCTTGGAGAATTGGACAAAAGGGAAACTACTGTTTACTGAGTGCTTCCTATATGCCTGTTATCTTATAGGCACATAGGTTAACTAGCTGTTAGGATGAATCCATGATACATTCTTGTATCTGAATTCTCAGAGGGCCTAAGCCTCTTGCTGGGGAAAGAAAGAAACTTGTCTCTCTGGGATCTGGACTCCTGACTTGAGAGCAGTTGGCATATTCTCATGTTCCTGTTATCTGGCCTCCTATTTTAAGAACACCTAGGTGAAGGCTACTTTGTTTTGTCAGAACTAGAGCACAGGTGGGTGATTCAGACTAGATTCAGGTGTTGATATTGACCGTATAGTTAGGCAAATGAGACATTTCAGAAAATTGTAGGACCGTTTAACAGATACTTGAATTAATACCAAATACTCTGGGAGTTCTTGGTCTCAAGCACGTGTTGTAGTTGAGAAGGTCAAGACATTTATATGTAAAATGTTAAATAACAGCCTACAATGTTAATGCATAGGTTTAAAAGTATGGTATTGAATGATATGGACAGATTTAGGGTTTAGAGAGAAAAGCACAGTAAGCTTCAAAAAGGAGGTAGGATTGAGTTTAATAAGTAATTACTGAGTGCCTACCATAAAAATGAAAGGCATTAATGTTGCATAGTGCAAATGTGTGGTAGAAGAGATTATTCTACTATATATACACTGTATGTACAGTGTACATACTGCTATGATGTTACTGCATTTTTTTATTACATGTCTTTACTGCCTTTGTATCCTCTATTCTGTACATCTCAGGCACTCAGTAAATGTTTATTGAATGCATGGTGGACAAGATATGGTTAATCTAGTAGATAAGTACACAGTTATTTTATTACAGAGCAGAGGAGGAAGTACTGAGTTTTCTAGATATTTCAGAGGTGGGAGTAATCACCTATTTTGGAGAATGATCAGGAAAAGATTTACAAGTGAAGTCATGTTTAACAATGGCCTTAGTAAGACTGTGAGTAAGTTTGTTCTAGCAGTGGGAGCAACACCTATAGCATGGGATAGATTTGGGGGTAGTCTAGTTTATCAAGGCAAGAAACCTTTTAGGCTGTTACATTGATTTCATTCAAAAAGTACAATCTTTCCAGTTTTGTGGGATATATCGTAAGATCTTTACTGGTCAAGAACATAAGCATACAGTTTTCTTGCAGAAAACAATGATTTTGTGAAAACCATTAGACTAAGTTTATTTTCACCTTTAGGACGACCTTTTGACTTCTTTGCATAGGCATGTTTCACATCCCGCCTCCCCCCTCCCCCTCCCCCCAAAGTTAATACTTACTACATATTTACTATGTGTCAGGTCCTATTTTAAGTACTTTATATGAATTAACTCATTTCATCTTCACAACTATCCCAAGAGAGGTTCAGGGATTTGCCCAAGGTTTTACAGGCAGTAAGTAGTATAGAGCCAAGATTATATTACTTAGTAAGCGTAACTACGTGAACATGAGTTGAGAACAGAAGTTCCTTTGAAACCTGGATGTTATGTATTACTTACTGAATGTCATGACCCTAGATAGTGGGCTGTTAGCACATAATAGAAACAAAAAATGTTAAATCTACAGATTTAAAGAGTTTGCTGACCAGGGCATTATGGCAGTATTTGGCTGCTTCTACCGTGGGCAAAATATTATTCCAGGATGTAAGAGTATGGCAAATAACAATGATCTTGTTTTCATGGAGCTTATATATATATTTTTTAATTTTTTATGTTTATTTAGTTTTGAGAGAGAAAGAGAAACAGACAGAACCCAAGTGGGGAAGGGGCAGAGAGACAGGAAGACACAGTATCTGAAGCAAGCTACAGGTTCTGAGCTGTCAGCATAGAGCCTGACACAGGGCTCAAACTCACAAACCCAGAGATCATGACCTGAGCCGAAGTTGGACGCTTAACAAACTGAGCCACCTTGGTGCCCCGCATGGAGCTTATATTTTAATGAGGAAAGAATAATCGTGCAGACAACTAGGAAATAATATGATTCTTGTAGTAAGTACTATAATAATTAAGTCAGATTAAAGGATGAGGAATGGGATTTCTATTTTACATGGGGCAGGCAAAGAGGTTATCTCTGAGGAGGTGATATTTTAATGGAAACCTGAATGTTGAAAAAGGGAAATCTTTGGAAAGATCTGGGGGAGAGCTTTTCAGTTACAGACGACAGCAAATGGATCCTGATGAGAATGTAAGAATGAATTTAATGAGTTAAAGTAAGTGAGAGGGCCAGTGTAATGAGCAAAGAAAGAAGATTAATAGAGTAGCAGGTGTCAGATCATGGAATCTTGTAAAAATTTAATAAATAATTTGGATTTATTCTAAGTTTAATGGAAGGATTTTATGATACAGTGTCATTTTTAAAAAATCACTTTGTAGCAAAGGAACTGAGTGGAGAAGGCCAAATGGTTAAGAATGAGAAAGACAGGGGCGCCTGGGTGGCTTAGTCGGTTAAGAGTCCGAGTTTCCGACTTTCGCTTAGGTCATGATCTCGCAGTTCGTGGGTTCGAGCCCTGCGTCGGGCTCTTTGCTGACTGCCAGCTCAGAGCATGAAGCCTGTTTCAGTGTGTGTCTCTCTCTCTCTGACCCTCCCCTGCTCACGCTGTCTCTCTCTCCTAGAAATAAATAAAACATTTAAAAAAAAAAAAAAGAATGAGAAAGACAGTGCTACTGCTACAGTATTCCAGGCAGGAAAATAGGCTTGAGGGGCGCCTGGGGTGACTCAGTCAGTTAAGCGTCCGACTTCGGCTCAGGTCTTGATCTTGCAGTTCATGGGTTTGAGCCCCACATTGGGTTCTGTGCTGGCAGCTCAGAGCCTGGAGCCTGTTTCAGATTCTGTGTCTCCCTCTCTGTCTGCCCCTCCCCCGCTCATGTTCTGTCTGTGTATGTTTCAAAAATAAATTTTAAAAAACTAAAAATTTTTTTTGAAAAAAGGGAAAATAGGCTTGAGCTGAGGGTGGAGTCTTAGGAGGTGGTAAGATTTGGGATATTTTGGAGGTAGAGCTAAATATGATTTTGTGATAATAGGATGTGAAAGAGAAAGACCAAAGATTTCTAAAGTTTGACACATGCATTACTTTGTGAATGGCTGTCATGAAATGTAGTGGAAACTTAGGTTGAGGAGGAGTAAGCCAAATGTTGTCAGGTACTCTCAGCTGGTTCCAGCATAGCATCAACTTCTCATAGTTGAGGATTTTGAAGCTAGTTAACTCCATTCATGTTTCTTTCTTGTTTCATACATGCTTAGTACCCAGAAACAAACCCATTCCTCCTCCAGGTATATCACTTGTCTTCTTTTCATAATCTTGTTGTTTTCTCATACTGAACTGTTACAATGTTTTTACCTACCTGACACATCACCACCACCACCAAATACCTGAACTAGATCTCTTTCATTATTTTAATTCATGTACTGTCTCCTCCAGAAAACGTTTTCTGATTCCAAATCCATTTTACGTTCACATCTGAGTTAGTGGTCCCTCCCAAATACATCAGAGCACACTGTATGTATTCCTTGTGTAAACACTTGGACCCTGACATTAAAAAAACTTTTTTTTTTTTTTGCATTTCTATAGAATAAGAGAAGGGAAAGTATTCTAGGTTTGGAGATGGATATGAATAAAAGTGCAAGGGCAGGTTTGGAGAGGGGACCAGGGAAAGGAAGGAAGATGTAAGTAAAATATATTATGTAAAAAGAGTATATATTGGGGTAAAATATTAAGAATGGAGGAGTTACATATTAGTTATATCTCCATAAAGCTGGGCTTGGGGAAGCAAAGATTAGAAGAATCTTTTGGGTCATGACGGAATTTAAAGACTAAACTGATTGGATTAAAACTATAGAACGGTATAGTATTGTATGGCTGTGTCCCTAAAAACACCTGGCGAAGTTTTTAAATCTCACTGGCCATGAATTGCCTGGATTCAGACTTTAGTGACAATTTCTGGGCATGGGACCCAGATATTAAAGTTCCCCAGGTGATGTAAAAGTTAGCAACTACTATAAGAAGTGGAAAAGGATTGCTTGAAAAAAGGGATTGAAAATAAGAGTCAGGAAAATTGGATCATTATTTATCTTTTTCATTATTTGTGATCTTGGGCAGGTAACTTAATTCCTAATGTTCTTTATCTGTAATTTAGATGATCTCTGGAGACTTTTCTATGTCTAAAATCTTTTGATTTTAAAGAAGGAAAATGTATAACAGATCAATGCTACAGGGAAGATTAATCAGCGAAGTGCAGGCAGATTTTTGGAGGTATGAAGATCTGAGGACAAATTGGAGATTAGAAAGTGGTTATTCATTGTTAGTGTGAGTAGGACAGTGAGTTCCTAGGAGAAGGTAGTTGCTTTGGAAATGCAAAAGGGGGCACAGTAAGCCCTCTTGCATCAAGTAATGGATTTTCTACCCTTTCCTTAATAAAGATATTTGGAGATTTCATTTAAGTGTGACTATTCAAGGGTTTGGTTGCTATGACTAGATTTTTTTCTTATATTATTAATATTTGTTTTTAGCAAAAGATTGAATAAGGGATGTGCTGTTAACCAGTTTGTGCAGTGGAAATAATTCATAGAAACATTGATTAAATCCTATTCTTTTGGATTTCTGACAAATGATCAATAAAGATTTCAGTTCATCATTCATCAATTCTCTGTTTAGCACCCTGTCAAATTAGAGGTAGGAGTCTACTTGGAGTATGTTCATATATTTCTCCTAAAGAAAAATTGTTTCAGAACCATAACCTTTTTAACTACTTTTAAATTTTTTGTTCATTCTTTTATTCTTAATTATATTTTTTACCTGTTTAGTTACTGTACACCAGATTTTTTATGAGGTCTTTTTTCCATCCCATGTTTTTCTTTTAGCTTCTACATCTTCTTGGTATAATATTTTAGAGGTTTTTTTTGTGATTATTTCTAATTATATCACTAAAAGAGTAAAGTTTTCCCTCTTTGACCTTACCCAGTTGTAATTGGCTCAAGTAACTCAAATTTAATGACTCAGTATGTTTTGCTTCCTAAAAATAAATCTTTGTATGTTCTTATTCAGTAATACTCTCTCTGTTTTAATTGAATTTGAAGTAGCTTGATTATTAAGTTATTCAAAGCTTGATGATCCAGTTTGAAATTGATGCACTCTTCCCTTTTCTTTCATACCTACCTAGTTCAGCAAAATGCATCTCAGACTGTTTGAACTTATTAGCTGTTTTTTGAAATCAAGAGTGTTAAAGGAAAAGGAAAAAAAGTAAACACTAATCTTTGAGTTTATGTTATACTGTCTTTCTTCATTCTCAGCCCTATGAATGAACTCTTGTGCCAATCCCTAATTGACTAAATAAATTACCATATCCATTCTTGTTTCTGTCTCCAGAAGTTTTTTGCTGATGTTCAGATAATCTGTAGTCTCTAAGGTATTTCCTAAATTACAGATTTTCCTAATATGAAGGATTGAAATAAACAGATCTTTAGTAAGGTATATTGATTATTAGAAAAGAGCCAAAGGGTACTTGATTTTTAGAAAGTGTATGTTTATAGTGCTGAATGCATAAGAGTGAAAAGGAAAGGGAAAGTAAAATTAGAAGAACGAAAACTTCATAGGTACAGAGAAGACAGAAAGAAAATGGGGGAGGGGGAGAACAAGAGATGGAGATTTAGAAAAAATTTGAAGAGATGTATATATTTTGGGGGGCAAGGGAGGCAAGAGAAAACAAAATAGAGGTGTCACAAATTGCTAGACACTCACAAGGGATGTTAACTGTTATATTGGGCTCCCATAGGGCTTCCATGAAGAACACTTGGAGTTAAGAGATCTAAATTCTAGTCTTGCTTCTTTGTGTTACCTTGGAGAAGTCAGTTAACTCATCTGAGGCTCAGATTCCTCATCTGTAAAATGTGAACATTGGCCTAGGTGATCTTTAAGGTCCCTTTGGGCTCTAAAATTGTATATTTCTTGGTGGGCAGTGATTGTGTGAAACACTGTTAATTCGCAGCTATTGCTGACTTTAGGGCAGCATATTTGGGGAGAAGGATGTAAACTCCCTAAGGGTAGGAACCTTTTCTATCTTGTTCACTGCTGTATCCCCAGCAGCTAGCACAGTGCTTGGCACATAGGAGGCACTCAGTAAATGTTTGTTGAATGAGTTATATGAAAAGTATCACTTCGGTGGTTCATTATGGGAGCATCTAGAGGGCCTAGAAGGAAACTAGAGTGGCTTAGGAGAAGGAAAAGACTGATTTCTTCTAAAGAAATCTTATATGGCTGATTTTTAATCTCTTGTTTTTCCTTATTTTGGCTGATCCAGAGAAAGTGTCTGCAGCTAGCAGTATATTAATGGGCACAAAACTTTCAGTGACCAGACATACATATGGTGAACTACACCAACATATAATCTAGGCCAGTTAGTTTCCTTCATGCCATTTAAAGAAATACAGAACAAACCTCTGGTCCTCATGGAACCTGTCTGAAAAGCGTGCACATAGAATATATTGACTTGGATTTATTGGCTTCATTCACTTGAGAAGCAAAGTTAAGCTATAAGCCAGGTACTGATTCCAGTGAACTCTTTGTGATCCACTGGTATCCTTGGGATAGAAAATACTACATTGTTATGCCAGAGGTAAATTTCGCAAAAGTACTTGAAGTTTGAAGTAAGACTTTCAGAAAATATATTTACTCCACTTTTTTGGAGGGTATAATTTCAAAGTATTCAAATCCTTGAACTTCTTGCTCCTGAAATTAGACCTAAAAGGGAAGAAAAGAGTCATTTTAAATCCCTAGCACTAAAGCAATCTGTGTATTCATTAGTTTTCTCCATCTTATCGCTTTTATTTAACTTCCAGTTCATAGTAAGTTTAGTTGACTGACAGGCAATTTAACAGCTGACTAGAATAGAAAGCACCAAAAAGTGTGGGTCAGGAAGATGGAAGCATTTATGGGTAGATGTGATAACTGGTGACAGCTGGACATCTTTACTCTGAGAGGTGAAAGGGCAGAGAATCTAAATATCTAGAATATTCGATATCCCTGATATTTTGAATCGTTAAGAAATTAATAATTTATATTTCACATTAACAGAAGTTAGGAAATCTGTCATAATTTTTTTTGAAATAAGTTTATCTCAGTTAATTTTTTCTGTGTTTTGTATCTGAATGGTAAAATTTCAGTGGTCTGTAAAATGTACCTGTTGGAATACATCCATCCTTTCATCTGGCCCCAGAAGAACTAGATAATCACATAGAAGGTCATTGTATTTAGGAAACTTTTAAGTTCTTGTCTCTTATAGTTATATCAGCTTGAGTTTTTTTTTTTTTTAAACAGTTGTTGACATTTTATGTTGGATTTGTAAAAATTGTATTGTTGAGAAGTACGTATGTATAAATAGCAGAGATTTCTTAAATGCATTTTAAAAGGATCATATAAAAATTCACGCTACATCAGCAAAGTGGGATTAAATGTGTACCTCAGTTTTGATTTAAAACATAAAAACATAAAACTGCAAATTTCTTAAAGCCATATTTGTACAAGTATTTTTATTGAAACCTAAGTAATTTGTTAAAACCATTGGCAGATGTAGTCTATTGTAAAATAGAAATATGAAAAGAAGATAGAACTATGAAGGCAGTATCCATTCATAATATTAAATTTCAGACTCGAACATTTTTGTTAAAAATCAGATTCCATTTGGAGAGAATTGAATCTATCCATTTAAAATTTGCATATTATATTACATGTTAGGCCATTTAAAAATGTTTTAAATTGCCAACTCCAGAAGATGGATAACAATTTCATTCCTAATGGCAATGAATTTCCTTCTTCTGAATTTTTTTAATAGGTGCACTAGGCCTTCCAATGAGGGGGATGAGCAACAATACCCCTCAGTTAAATCGCAGCTTATCACAAGGCACTCAGTTACCGAGCCACGTCACGCCAACAACAGGGGTACCAACAATGTCACTGCACACGCCTCCATCTCCAAGCAGGTATTTATTGATGGACCAGAATCTTTCTCAAGATGTATCTTTGTAGAGTAAGCAGACTTTTTAGTTTTTAATCAGATAACTAATTATTTGATTTTTCTGGTTCAGTGCCTTTCACTGAGGAAAAGAAAGTATATACCCTATATGCTCATTTTATTTCACTACGAATTGATAAGTATAGTGTAAGATGTTTTTATCCTGCATCTAGCATACTGGTTGTCAGCTGGGTGGGTATCAAGGGTGAATCACCACCTGGGGAACTTTTTCAGAAGTCTAGTCTCTTCCTCAAAAGAGGAAGTGCAGTTTAAGATCATTTCTCAGATAATTCTGATTATTGCTCCCTCAGCACACATTCATTGTTCTAGTGAGTAAAATAAAACAAGATTACTTAGATGATGCGTATTAGCATGAAGAAGACAGAATGGCATACATTTGGAATGAACTTATTTTAAATATATGTGTGAAATACATTTATATTATTTTATATCATAGTCACACCAATAATTTTCTCATCTTAAATATCACCTTACATTAATTCTGCTGTAATCTACCCAATTTCTTGTTGGTTTGACTCTTCAAAGAGCTAGAATGACCAGACAAAAGAATTAAATTAATGAAAATTAGCAGTGTAATTTGAAAGTATATTTGAGGTTCTGGGGTTAGGCTGATTGATTGTTTACAGAGAATTTTAATGAGTGATTGTAGAGAGCTTATTTAGTATAATGGACTTCTTTTTCAGGGGTATTTTGCCTATGAATCCTAGGAATATGATGAACCACTCCCAGGTTGGTCAGGGCATTGGAATTCCTAGCAGGACAAATAGCATGAGCAGTTCAGGGTTAGGTAGCCCCAACAGAAGCTCGCCAAGCATAATATGTATGCCAAAGCAGCAGCCTTCTCGACAGCCTTTTACTGTGAACAGGTAAGATGTTTATTGATAATGTGTATAATTGTCTTTCTGGGTATTTTCAGATTTGCCTTTTCATATTCAACATTCTGTTTCTTGAGTCTTGGCTTCTGTCTCATAAGTATGTTTCATCATATTTTTATGACCAAAGATTCTTTCTGTTACACATTACAACTTTAACCTCCCCAAACTAAAGGCATGATCTTTTGAAAATCAGTTTGATTTTAGAAAGCACATTAAAGCTTTTTGTTGTTGTTAGAGAAGAATTGTTCTTAAGATGCCACCAGGCAAATTTTTGTTGATGGGTCCTTCCTCTATTAAATGAGGCTGGCCATTTAATGTGACTTATGAATAGTACCAGCGATATGTTTGACTCTTAACTGCCTTGCTTCACTTATGCTTTGGTTCAGTACCTTTTCAACTGAAATTCAGTTTTATGGTTTAGAGACTTAGTGACCAGAGACGTTTTAAGACTACATCTATAATATTTGAAAATAGTGTCATGTCCTGGGATTTAAAACAAGATGAGCTGTGTACTTTACACACCTTTTTGCACAGTCCGTTTTGATATGTTTACTATGCAAATAATAATGACATGAAGACCAATTGTCCGTTTTGTTAGGATATTTAAGCTGTTCAGATAATTTATATGAGAGTGATGACTACGTATAAGGCTTTGTATCTTGCAAAAATAGAATTTAAGTCTGCCAATTTTTTTTTAAATGGGGAACTCTGGGAAGAAGAAGGATCTTCACCTATTTGCTGTCATCTTACCCATTTAATTCACTTTCTTTTATCTGTTACTTGTAAAATCTAGATTAAAATAGGTCATTAGCATATTTCCTGTTTGGTCTTTATCCCATAAACTCCAGTTCTTTTATTTAGAATTATGAGTATTAATAGTTTTATTTTCTTTAAAATATTACAGTTTGTAAAGGGTTATCAAAATTATTTCCTTGATAGCTTCCTAATCGTACCCTTCTTGGGCTTTATCACATCTTTTCTTACAGTATTGTTCATTGAATGTGTATTTATATTTTTGCCTTTCCATATTTTTTCACATTTTAATTGTTTTTTAAAAATACATTGCTTATAAATTGTCAATGAAACATGGGTTTCTAAAACCCTGCTTATTACTATTAGTAAATTGTATTTGTTACAGAATGTTTTCATCCTTTAGTACTTATTCAATGTTTGAAGGTACCTAGGTCACCAGCATTGCTCACTGCTATGAAACAAGTATTTTTAATGGCTTTCCTTCTCTAGAGTATTGTTTGATCAGCTCCAGATTTTGTGAAAAACTGTTTGGCCATAGTTAGTTTTACAGATTTAGGTGAAAAAACAAAAACAAAAAGCCCTGTCATCTTTAGTTTAACCCTACTCATAACACTGATACACTGTCTTTTACCAGATTATACACTTTTACCAGATTATTTGATGGTAAAGATGCCTACTTTCATTATAGAATTTGCATTAACAGCTCTTTTTGACATCCTTAATTACTTCTGGCCTTGCTTTAAGTTCAGACTTGTTTTTTGTTTTCTCCTGATTAGGCTTGTGCAAAAAATGGAGGCGTTTGTAACTATTTACCAAGTACCAGCTGTGCATTAACTTAGAATGGAGGGCACTATGGAGAGATTTGGTTTTTCTTTTAAGTAGCGGAAAGATAAACTATATTTAGATAAGAATGATGTGTTTTAGAACACTGAATTCAGTTAAAGAAAAGCATCACTTAATTCAGGTAAACGAAACATTTACTGAGTGCCTGTTGTATCCTCCTGAACACTAAAGGCAGAGGATGCAGAGAGGACTATGACACAGACCCTGTCCATGAGGAGTTTATATTCTAGTTGGGACAGACTGTTGTATGAAAGAAGATCTTTTATGGAAAGTAATAATAGCACGCTTTACCAGTAGTGGAAGGAGAACAAGTGTTCAGGAACAATAGTTATATGATATACTGCATGTTTTTGAGATTAGTTACTTCTACCAGTGTATCCAGTAAGTTGTTTCACCAAGTACACCAAATATTGCCATTAATCTCTGTTTTCCTTCAGACTTATGTATGCATTCTTTGCTTTTTGTTTTTTAATTCATCTGCTTAAGACATTTTGGTTCCAAATTATTCATGAAAGGACTTCAGGAACATTTTCAAATAAAGGTTAAACTCAGAAAAATAAAACTAGTGTTTGTTTTTAAACATTGTTGTTTTATATGAGGAGATCAAAAGTATACACTTCTGTTTTTCTTCATCTGGAAGTTAGTGTTCTTACTGTATATCTAAAATTATTTTCTATGTACCCAGTATGTCTGGATTTGGAATGAACAGGAATCAGGCATTTGGAATGAATAACTCCTTATCAAGTAACATTTTTAATGGAACAGGTAAGCTTATTCTGGAGGTAGTACCCTATAAAAAATATGGTAGATCTTTGAAATATAAAGCAATTCAACGTACTGGTCTTAAAATATTAATAGGATTTTTGTGTTAAACTGGTAGAATTTAATTTAGTGAGAATTTGACAGGAATAGATAGGGTTTAATTCCAGTGAACAGTTGAGAGATATTTAAATGTATTTTTTCACTTGATATGGTAACAGCATAGTGTTATAACTTCAGAATTATTTCCTTAACACCTAGAGAAAACCCCTAAACATTACCCTAGTCTATATTTATGCCTCAGAATTTCTTTTATGTCAAGAGCATTTCCTATCCTCAGTCCTGTCACTACAGTCTAATTTAGGTTGAGTGGTATGACATTCTGGCTGTAGAGACCCAGAATGAAGAAAACTTTAAAATTATATTGGAGCACTTAACAACTTTTTCTTAATAATTTTAATAATACTCATTTTGGCATTTAACCCTTAGATTTTTTAATCCAGTTTTATATGTAAAATTCAGAATTAAATGACCTAGAATTCTGATTTTGAAATCCTGCAGTCTGTTGGTTTCTTTCTTTTATCAACTGCTTCAGAGAGAAGAGAACAGGAGGCTTTATTACTATTCCGCTTCAGATTTCACCCTCTTCCATCCTTGCCTCCAGACCCTTTCCTGAGAAAAGAAATAAAGGATGTTATTACGGTCATAGGAGCAAAAATGAATTGATCGTTCAGAGAGAAATATATATGAAAGAAGTGGAAGGGAAAGAATAATCAGTGAAATGAAGCATATGTGGAAGCATCAGACAAGATTTAGTAATGAAATGTCATTTGTGACTAAGAGCTTTTAATTTTATGTGGTTTTTATGTCTTTAGCAGTAGAGATTGGTCAGACTAGACTTTAAATTCCAAATTTTAGCAGTTAAAAATTATACTTTTATGTTCAAGATGTTAAAATGATATGAAGTACCATATTTCCATTGTTTCTGAAATGCACATTTTTTCATACTTTATTATCTCTGAAATCAGACTATATATCATAGTTTAATTGGCAAATTATTTTTTTTTCCTAAGTGGACCATAAAGTAACAGTGTGTTTGACAATGCCATCTAATATTCTGAATTATGGTTTTATACACTCCCATAAATTTTTTAAAAACTTTTAAAATTCAGTTTTAACTAAATTTTAACTATTTTGAGGAAAATAGTCTCTAAGTCTTCATCTAAAAATCTGAATTTGGGAATTTATTAAGTATTTTTTTAGATTAAAGCTTTCAGATAACATGGCAATTTAAAATTCCATTTTAAGAGGACCTGAAGATGTATATTAAAAGTTAATATATATGCAAAGTATGTAGTTAATTTATAACTATGTAACTTTAATCAAATAATTAAAGAAACATTACTTTTTTAGATTGAAACACTATAAATTATCCTGTTGTTTTCTTTATGTAGTATCTTTTTAAAATTAAAAATTAATAAACTGCAGTTGGTTTAGAAGCAATGGATATGATTTTATCATTTAGTCTTCATAATTTTACATAATAACCTGACTTGGAATATTAATAGAGTGTATTTTTTTTTATCAACAAAGTTATCTTGAGATAGTTTCTGAGATTTTTTAAATTATGAAACTTGGAGAAAAATTCAAAATTAACTGAAAAACAAATAAATTGAAAATGCAATAAAACATTAAAACATTAGATGAAACAAAGACTTTTTAAAAAACCTGTAGTTCAGGCTAAACCTCAGGGAGAAAATTAAATTCTTCAAAAATTAAGCATATAAGATTGTAAGAATAATAGAATAATAAAAGTTGAGAAAAAATTAAGGGGACATAGAGGGAATCCTGGCTGGCTCATGTAGTGGAGCATGCAAGTCTTAATCCTGGGGTTGTGAGTTTGAGCTCCATGATAGGTGTATAGATTACTTGAAAATAAGGTCTTTAAAAAATAAGCAAAAGTAGAAATCTTAGGTTAAATTTCAAGCTGATCTTTTTCATTTAAAGTGAACAAAAATTAATTTTATTTATTTAATATATTTATTGAGCGCCTACTGTGTAATAGGTAATATAAACTTCTGGGCTTTGCAGCATATTCCCATGCTTCCCAAACTCTTGACAGACATGGGAACCCTACTTAAATTGTATCTACTCCACCTTACTATACTCCCCAGCTGCAAAAACATACACACACACGCACATTCGTATGCATGTACGTGTGTATGCATACACATTTGTGTATGGGACAAGTAGATCACAGGACAGAAGTCCTTAGAGTTTCTGCTCCCACTGCCTGTGTTTAGATATGAGTCTGGTCATTTGAAAGAGGCACTGTCATTATCAAACCTGTGTGTAACTAAAGCTCCAAGAATCCAGATACTACCTCTGCTTTTGGATATAATGAAAAGAACAGTTATATCACAACAATCTCTCTCTTGTTAGCTAATAGGCTATAACTTTAGAGTACCATCCTTCACAGGGTAAATAAACGTACCACATTAACTCCTTATTGTCTATCTTAAGTCTCTAGGACTTGGGATTTTTATTATGCTAGCTACATGTTGCTTTGCTGAATTATTCATGAAATTCTTTTGCATGAAGTAAGTCCACAAGGGTTTAATGTACGCCTATACATACCTAGTACAATGCTGTGTCTTAAGGAAGAAGGTACTCTCCTTTCAGATTACATTATGGTTGGTCTTTAATATTCCCTTTAAAATGTTTGTACAATCAGGGTGCCTGGCTGGCTCAGTCAGTAGAGTATATGACTCTTGATCTCTGGGTCCTGAGTTCAAGCCCCGTGTTGGGTATAGAGCTTATTTAAAATAAAATAAAATGTAGAGTCAATAATATTCTTTCTCATTATTTAGATGGAAGCGAAAATGTGACAGGATTGGACCTTTCAGATTTTCCAGCATTAGCAGACCGAAACAGAAGAGAAGGAAGTGGTAACCCAACTCCATTAATAAACCCCTTGGCTGGAAGAGCTCCTTATGGTAATTAAGCTTTTTAATGATGGCTAATGTGAACTTTCCATTGTGCACACACAACACCCGGACATACACATTTCTACACATAGTGCATGTTCACGTGTACGTGTATCTACATGTACACACACACACACACACACACACACACACACACACGTTTCCTAATAAGAGTAGCATAATTTTGTCAGAGTTGATATATGTAAAGTACACTTTCCTTCCAGAATACCATGATAGCAAAATTAGGTGGGAAAACAGTTTGTATAGACGTCCAAAAGGAAATCTTCATTGGTATTCAGAGGTCTTCTTCTGGCATTTCTGCCTTAAGTATACCGTAATGATTAAGGTGCCTTTTCTCTTTTTAAGTCATCACACATTTTTTTAAAGAACACATTCCTGCATTCCTAGTGATTAATAATGACTGAACATACATTGAATATTTTTCCTAAGCCACATTTTCACCTTCCACACTACTGACATTTGGGTCAGATAATTCATTGTAAGTGGGGGGACTGTTTGGTTGCATTAGAGAATGTATAGCAACATCCCTGGCCTCTACCTACTTGATGCCAATTGTACCTCCCAGTCCCGGTCCGTCCCCCCACCCCCCTAATCATTTTGACAGCCGTAGGTGTCTCTAGACATTGACAAATGTCCCATGGGAGACAAAATTACCTTCTGTTGAAAACCACTCCTCATGGGATCATGGATAGTTGATGTAGACTCTTGGTCACAATTAAAACATTTCTCACGGTCTCTAATAATTAAGAGATTTGGCTGAATGAAATGGAGGGGAATGAAATGTGTGCAGTAACAATTTTGACATGAAAATTATGTAACAGGAATGTAGCCGTATTTTCTTTATCCATTGCACATAGTTCCCTTTTGGGAGAATCTGATAGAGATCAGTAGCAGAAACAATGAACTTAGTTCATAACTTTTCTAAGATAGCAGTTTTCCCCATTTTCAGCCAAGAAGGATTTCTGTGTCTTTCAGAATATGAATACAAATTAACAGTATGTGGAGAAGGGAAAAATATACTGTTAGTATTCTAAAGTTTCCAAATTAGTCTTCCAAAAATAACAACAACAACAAAATGATCTGCCCTGGAAGTTGAGTACCTAGCTACTTGATTCTCAGTTCAGACTCTAATGTTTTTAACCTTTCCTCATAGGTCCATTTTTTCATCCCTTTAATCATTCCCGTTGCTCTCCTTGGACCAACTCTAGTTTCTCCATATCGTTCTTGAATTGTGGAGCCCCAAACTGGATATTGTTCTCCAATAAGGGCCTGACTAATGCCAAGTATAGTGGGAGGATTACTTCCCAGTTCTTGCATGTTTTACATCTATTACATGGAGTCCAAGAAAATCTGAAATAATATGGAGTTGTTTTATATTTGATTGCAATTTGCTCACTCTGTAAGTCACTTTCAAGTAGAATACTGACATGTTCTTTTAAAATTTATTTTGTTCATTTGTATTTGACAATTAACTGGTGTTTATAATAGCTAGTCAAATATTTAAATCAAGCTTTAAACCAGAAATTTTAATAACTATTACCAATATCAAATTATGTTTTTAAGCATCTGTATATGACATTAGATTTAGAATTATAGGATTACCACTTATTTCCCTTGTATTATTTTGTATATGGAGTTATTATTCAGTATATAAAAGTTTAGTTCTTCATTATGATCCTGAATACTAATTTTTTGAAGTGTGCTTTCATAGTGTAATAAAAAGTTCTTTTGGTACATTATTATGAGGAAACAGTTTTTTTATAATTTGTAGTAAAATAGCATAAATATGAATTACGATTCTCTGGATTATTTTCATTACATAGTTGGAATGGTAACAAAACCAGCAAATGAGCAATCCCAGGACTTCTCAATACACAATGAAGATTTTCCAGCATTACCTGGTTCCAGCTATAAAGATCCAACGTCAAGTAATGATGACAGTAAATCTGTAAGTAACTGAGAATTATGTATGTGAGTGATGTAGTTTTTTCCCTTCAGACTTCTCTTGTATTAACAGTTTCGTAGACTATATTAAGGGCTTACTAAATACTGTTACAAAATTATTTATCTTGAATATCTGTAATCTAACTTCTGAAGAATGTGGAAAACCTTTATAACTTAGAAGATAGCCTATTTTTTTCCTATTTCATATAGGTTTGCAAATTTCTGTTGAACTTCTCAGAGTTAATTTAGACTTTTATTGTAGTCCCTGTCAGCTGGATCCCATGAAGTTTGATATTATAGCCTTCTAAGGAGCTGTGTTTTTCTTGAGTAAGTTTTCTCCTTGAAGAATCTTTATACACATTTTTATTCCTGTGTTGATTCAGCCAACTCAGCTTCCTCTTTCTGACTTAACAAATGTGTTTATTTCTTCCACATTTCACTGAAAATACCTTTTTTTTTGTGATGGGAGTTTGTATATATTGTTAAAATAATTGATAAAGAAGATTATTGGGTAAGAATTAAATATGAATTTTTAAAGTTTATATATTCTAGCTTATCCTGGAGGTTTCTATGGTGATATTATTATAGGCAATGTACTGTAATATTTTCTCTTCTAAATTAAAATGTTGAGTGAAACTTGAAGTATATCCCAAAGCATATAGTTCTGAGATAAAGATTATTTTTCTGTGACTGAAGATCTGAGATATATAAGAATATCTTTCATATATTTTTTGTCCTTTAAATACTTAAATGTGTAAAATACAGTGTTTATTTGTTAATCATGGGACAGTTCTGGAAACAAAGTTTCATGTAGAACTTGAAAAACAGGTAATAATACACTACCAATTTAAATATAATAAAGAATGAATAGAAAGGTAACTAATATGTATACTTGAAATTTTTACACTTAACAAATTTTAATGTCACATTAATTTTTTCCATGTTAGAATTTGAATACATCTGGCAAGACAACTTCAAGTACAGATGGACCCAAATTCCCTGGAGATAAAAGTTCAACAACACAAAATAATAACCAGCAGAAAAAAGGGATCCAGGTGTTACCTGATGGTGGGACTCTATAAAATATGTCAAAGATATTATAGAATTCATTTCTGTACTTTTTCCTTAGAGATAAAATTACTATGTTCTTCTTATCCAGGTCGGGTTACTAACATTCCTCAAGGGATGGTGACGGACCAATTTGGAATGATTGGCCTGTTAACATTTATCAGGGCGGCAGAAACAGACCCAGGAATGGTACATCTTGCATTAGGAAGTGACTTAACAACATTAGGCCTCAATCTGAACTCTCCTGAGTAAGTTTTTTTCCTTTTCTTCCACATTTGTGTGTAATACTTCTTTGTGGATTTCCAGTTTATTTAATTTCATGTGATCATATTGTATTACTTGCAGCCATTTGTTGCTATTCTCTCTTGACTCTGGATCAATCCCTTTCATGGGAGCTCCTGTCACTTGACAGTATCATTCCTTTATAATTTGGCAGTTTCAGAATACACATATATGATCCTTCCAAAATCCTGAAACCTTGGCTCCTTGAGTTTCTCACCTCCAGAAGTCTTACCCTCCACCATATCTCAGTTACTCACAAGGTCACCCTTTGACCTTGTCATTATCAGTCACTTCAGTTTCCCTATAATTTTAAGTCTCTGCTCCCATGCCATTTCCTGTTTTCCATCTTTCTGCCTCAAGTACTGATTCCAATAATCATTTGATTCGTTGGGATCTTCAGTCTATTGATTTCTTCTACCTTTTCACTTTTCTTCCCCTGAGAAGAATTCACTTCCTTCTTACCCAGTTAAATTCTTTAGTCACTTGTAATGGCTTTTTTACATACACCCTTGACTACTTTGCCCCTCTTTTGCTTTGTTATGATTTCATGGCAAAAACTACAACCCTGGTAATACTTCAGTTATTCCATTCTTGATTTGTGCTACTGAGCCTGTTAGAGAAAAACACACAATTTCACTGCCTAGTCCTCACTTCCAGGAACCCCAAAAGTGGGCCCATAATTCTGCCACCCATAATCATAAGTGGTGTGCCTGGTCCCTTCCTTCTTTTGCTTTCGTATACAACTATTTCACACTCGTTTCTCCTAACATCTAAAGATCTTTTTCCCAGTCCTTACTCTTCGAAGGAGACCTTGCTTTTTTTTCCCCCCAAGTTCTTATCTTTGTTAAAAATTTCTTTTGATGTTTATTTATTTTTGAGAGAGAGAGAGAGAACAAATAAGTTGGGGAAGGACAGAGAGGGATGAGACATGGAATCTGAAGCAGGTGCCAGACTCTAAGCTGTCAGCACAGAGCCCAGTGCAGGGCTTGAACTCACAAACCATGAGATCATGACCTGAGCCAAAGTCGGACGCTTAACTGACTGAGCCACCCAGGAGCCCCTCCCGAGTTTTTATTTAAATTCTAGTTGGGGCGCCTGGGTGGCTTAGTCGGTTAAGCGTCCGACTTTGGCTCAGGTCATGATCTCATGGTTTGTGAGTTCAAGCCCTGCACTGGGCTCTGTGCTGACTGCCAGCTCAGAGCCTGGAGCCTGTTTCAGTCTGTGACTCCCTCTCTCTCTCTCTCTCCTAGAAATAAAACATTAAAAAAAAAAATTCCAGTTAGTTAACATACAGTGTAATATTAGTTTCAGGTGTAGTATTAAGACCAAGACCTTGTTTTTTTATTTCTACTTTCCTAAGAAAGCTGGAAGTAATCAGAAGAGAATGTCAGCATAGTCCTATCTCCAGATCTAAGTATCTGCTGCCATTTGCACCCACCTTATTCTTGTCTTTCACCCTGTTGATCCATGCTTTCTACTTAAAATCTCTCTTAAAAACCTAAAGACATAACAGTTTTGTTTGCACATTGTTGAAAATCATTTCCATCAACATACAAGTAATGCTGTTACTTCCTCTGTGTTAATAAAATACGTTCTTTTTGTCTAACTTACGTAAGTTACTGCCCTTATTTCTTCATTCTTACTTTTTGAAGAGCAAAACTCTTTAAAAGAGCCATCTTTAAAAGAGCCATCTTTGTATCTCCCATTTATCTTCTCCCATTCTCTGTTAAACCCATTTCAGTTAGGATTTTGCCCCACCCTTTCACTAAAACTGCTCTCATTGAGATCATCAAATTCAGTGGTTGCTTGTAGGAACTTATCCTCCTTGGCCTTTCAGCAACGTCTGACATAGTGGGTTCATTGCTGCATGTTTCTCACTGCTTTTAACTCTGGCACCCTGGTTTGAATCCCCATCCCCTCTTTCCTGGATTACCCATTAGGCAATCCCCAGGTGTCCCTGATTCTCTCCGTGCCCCTTACAGTCTCTTCTTTAAGTAGCAGCCAGGACAATCTTTTCTGAATAAGTTAATCCTCTGCTCAGTGCCTGGTAAGGGTTTGCGGTTTCCTTATGATAAAAACCTAAAACCCTCACAGGCCTAGACATCTCCACAGGCATGATCTATGTCTCTCCTGCCGCCACCTCAACAGCTTCTCCCTTTGTTCACTGTTTCAGCTTCACTGGCCTTCACTGGCTTTGCTGTAACTCAGACATGTCAGTCATATACCCACCTTAGTTTGCTAAGTTGCTTAGTTTGCTCTAGCAGTTCCCTCAGACTAGAATAGTCTTCTGCCAGATCATAAATATGACTAACTCCCTCACATCTTTCACATCTTTGTTCACATCTGATCTTCTAAATGGGACCTAACCTAACTACCTAATTTAATGCAACTAATCTCCCCTCTTTACCCCTCCACCAACATGGAATATTACTTATTATGCAAATTGTTTTTGTCTACCTCTGTCTAATCCATCATCCTCAATCAGAAAGTAAGTTTCATGTTGTCCGTTATCTTTGTTTTGTTCGCTGATGTATCTCAAGCACTTAGAACAGTGTCAGGCATATAATAGGTACTGAGTACATATTTGATGAATTTGAACTTTTGCTTTTAATAATTACTGATTTTTTTTTCTGGCCATAAAAATTGGAAAGTAATTTTATTTGGGGACATCGTATTAATGAAAGCATTCTGAGTTGAAGTTACATATATATGTGAATATATAACTTGTAACTTAATATATATACTTAATATAAATACAGCTATTTAACCTCGTTTCATTTTTCTGCTGTGTAAATCATAGTAAACACATAAAAGAGCTTAGAAGTGAAGATACTCATTTTACTTTTGAAGTCACTTTTCTTGATTTCCTGAAATAAAATTAGAAATCTTTGATTCTACTTTGGACTTCAGAGTGGGTTTTTTTTTTTTCCCTCTTATTCAGAAATCTCTACCCCAAATTTGCATCACCCTGGGCATCTTCACCTTGTCGACCTCAAGACATAGGTAGGAGAATCTGTTTGTGTTCAGACCTTTTAAAAATATTTTTTAAACTGAGAATCAGTTAATAAGGCTTTTTTCATTTTATTATCCAGACTTCCATGTTCCATCAGAGTACTTAACGAACATTCACATTAGGGATAAGGTGAGTGTAGTTTATTATTCTCCTCAGTCAGCATGAATGTATCTTATTTTTCAGGCACTGTTTTTCAGCTCAGACAGTTTTTTGAAATAATTAGCAGAAGTCTCAGGGGTACGCTTTCATGTTGTCAATTCAATTATAACAATTTTATTTCTATTTTTGTTTATTTTAATGTTTCCGTGAGAATCCTGGGTTATATTCAAAGAATATGTTTTAAAAGCAAAACAGTCGTAGGTCTGGTCAAGTATTTCTTAGAGTTCTTATTAACATGTTTTAACCATAACCTAAAATCTTGGTTGATGAGAATAAAACCTGTTGATGAGAATAAACTATTTTGGGAGAATTTGATAAATTTCTTTCTGATATTCTCATTTTATACCCTTATATCAATAGGAAATGTATTTTTACAAATATTACAGATAGTATTTTCAGTGGAACAGTATGTATATTTAAAAGCTGTCACATTGGGCTTTTACAAATTTTTTAATTACCTAAAATTCTAGTTATAAAGTAATTTAACAGATTGTAGTTTTTTTTTTTGTTAAATCGAAAAATAAAATGATACTATTGTTGAGGGGAAAGAACTAAAATGTTCATTTCTGTTAGAAATTGTATCCCTAGATTTTGGCGTTGAGGAAGCAAGGATATGGTCTATGAAAAATTATGTGTTCTACATATGTATTGCATTATATATTTATATATAAATATAAAGTGTTATATAGAAGTATGTATATTAAAATGATAGTGTTCTGTGTGTGTACCATGCAGTTGTGTGGTCAAATGAATGTTGATTTTGTGGACAGGCAAGTAAAGAGATACTTCTCAATATGTCTCAATACTTGAATAGATGGAAGATAAGAAGTATGAGATAGAGCTATTTTTTTCTGTTTGTGGATTGTGTGATTTTTCTGCCATCTCCATCATATAGGGCTTTTTTGCTCCAATTACCTAAGGGTTCCAGAGCCTTTTCTTCTGGTAATTTAAGAAATACTGATTTGAGAGAATCTGTCACATTAAAAACTGCTGCTTGAATGGGGATAATATGAATGGCGAGAAAAATTATATTCCAAGAATGTATAACAGTTAAATAAACATTTAGATGCAGGATTAGGTATAGAGATAAAAGTTTTTTCATTTTGGTGAGCTTTTTAATAAAGGTTTTTCCTAATACAAGAATTTGAGTCTATTAAAGTTAGTGTTTTATAGTTTGGTTGGCAGTGTTTCTGCTTTATGGAGGGACATGTGAGTCAGTCATCTTTTAGTCATCCATGTAAAGAAAATAAAGAGCTATTCCTTTATGACTTGAGTATTTACCATATTTGATTTGGTAAAAATACATACCCAATTGATTTGTGAATCACTGTCAGAGATGGATTGAGCTAACATTGCTTACAGGTTTCCTATGTATCAGGCCCTCTTGAAGGTGCATTCATAGATAGGCACTTTATCAATTTCATTTACGTTCTTAGTAACCTTGTAGGCCTCATTTCTGTATTTTATGTAGAGGTTCAGAAACCTTAAATAACTGGACATGGGTCATATTAGTAAATATTGGAGGCAAGACTTGAATATAAGTCCAGCATCTATGAGCATCATATTCTACTGTTGTTACTGTGTTGGGTATTAATAAACCCTCGAGTAAAACAGCATTTGGTCTTGCTTAGAAGTTTTTATATAGCCTTTTATGTTATTAATATATAATTACATGTACCAGAAATGATTATTGTTTAATAATTACTTAAATGATAAAACTCTCCCTTAGAATTCTAACTACCTGTGAAATCATGTAATACCAGTTATCTGCTACAGAGAAGAGAGTTTCTGTTTATTTTGTTATTTTTACTAAAGTGATAGCAATGTTAGGGTTTTCAAATGTTTTTTACATTTCAGAATAATTGATTTCTCTTTTCCAGCTGGCTGCAATAAAACTTGGCCGATATGGAGAAGACCTTCTCTTCTATCTCTATTACATGAATGGAGGAGACGTATTACAACTTTTAGCTGCAGTAGAGCTGTATGTTCAAAGTATTTTCAAACACTTTTGTATTATAGTAGATCTTGTTTATTCTGAAAGCTTTTTTTTTTTTTTTAAATGATGGCTATAGTTTTTGGCTTTTGTGTTTAAAGCAGAAATCTCCATCAAGAAATAATTTGTTCTTACATTTAGTAAAATAAAGTTAATTTAGATTGAAAGTTTATATTGCTATGGCTTCATAGTCACTGTATACATAAAAGGAGTTATTTCAGATTTAAATAAGCCTAAATTTGTAAGAAGACTGATTCATGAATTTGGTGAATCTAATTTTTATAAATATGTGAAGTATATAAGATATGGCCGGTTCTTAATTGACTCATCTTCTTATGGAACCACATATGTTAATGACAGTGAATTTCATCATTTAATGAACATCTGTTGAGTATTATATGGGCAAGGCACTGTGCATATTTCTTGTGTTTTGAAGTGTTGATAAAGTCCACATTCATTATCAGAAGCCTGTTGGGCAGCTTAAATAAATTAGAGTTAAGTAGTTGGTCCATTGGATACATTATTTTCCTGAGCATTTCTGTTTTTACCTGATGCTCTAAGAATAAAAATTTTGTGTCATTTCTCATGTGTCCAATTGGTAACATTTTGTTACCAGTAGACTATTAGAATAATCATGTTTACTAGAGTGAATTGTTAGTAGAAATTCATGATGTTATGGTGCGCCTGGCTGGCTCAGTCGATGGAGCAGGTGACTCTTGATCTCAGGGCCGTGATTTCAAGCCCCATGCTGGGGATAGAGCTTACAAAAAGAAAATTATGATGTTGTGATTGAGAGACCTAATTTTTATAGATTTAAGTATTTTATAATACTCCTAATAACGTTTCTATAAATGACCATGGATCAGATACTTAAAAAATGTAAAATTCACTGTGTCGATAATTTGTTTTTTTATTTTTCTATTGAGAATTTGTTTTCTCCCATGTTTTCCCCTCATTTTTTGTAACATAGCAATTGTTACCTGTTCCTTTTAATTTATTCATAAGTAAATAAATTCATTTAGTCATTCATATATCCATTACTGGCAGTTCTGTCTCATACCTTATTTATGTTGAAAAATTATCTCACTGTATTAGTAGAAAAGTATTTGTTTACATGGAAGTTTGTTCTACCAGAGATGTTTTTTTTGTGGCACACTTAACCTCCTTTGGATGTTACTCCCCCGGTTATAAGTGATATAAATCCTCATTGATTCTTGCATGAATTCTAGTGGATATCCTTTTGGCTTTTGAGAATTTAAGATCAGTGAAATTTAAATGAAAAAATGAAAGTAATATATTCATGAAGAACTTTTTGAATGGATATTCTGGTTCCAGCATACTTACAAAATTTATTTATGTGAATTTGAATAAATAGACTGTTTAGTTTCTTACAGAATAATACAAATAGTTGGGATTTTTGTTTGTTTTAATAGATATCTCAATTTGTATTGATTGTTAAGAACGAGAAAGGAGTGAAATTTCTGACACACAATGTATCTTTATTTGGTCTGCCTAGGTTTTTATCACATTGCTCATAGAGCTTTTAAGATCTCATTTTGTTTGCATAAAAAAAATTGCTTCAGCTAAATAAAGATGTGTATATTAATTAAAGAGTGTGTTTTCTGGACAAATTAAAAGATTTTTTTCTTATATTTCATTAGGGTTGTATTTAATAACAAAGGATAAAGCGTCACCCGTATTTATGTATTTTAGGTGTAATTATTTTCTGAGTAAAATTTTACAAAATTAGAAAATGTTTGTGAGCCACAAGAAAAAAAATTAATTGTCTTTTTCTCTTAAAAATTGAAGTTTTAACCGTGATTGGAGATACCACAAAGAAGAACGAGTATGGATTACCAGGGCACCAGGCATGGAGCCAACAATGAAAACCAATACATATGAGAGGGGAACATATTACTTCTTTGACTGTCTTAACTGGAGGAAAGTAGCTAAGGTATATTTTTTTCCATGTGCAAATGTGTAAATGTATAAATCTAGATTTTAAAAAGAAGTATCCTCTTTTATCTGTTTATATACACCAATACATCCATTCCAGTAACGTGCCAGATCCCTGGCTAAATAAGTCTTTGTCTTCTCCTTCTTGGCTTGATTTAAACTCTAGGCAAGTATCCGGAAACAACTCCTTTCACCCATACTTAGGAAAATGATTGAACTTGTTAAGCAGTTTTGTAATTTTTCACAAGCCATGGTGACATTTGAATTATTTTTGTGTCTACTCAGTTGTAAAATAAAGATAACCCTCTTGCAGTCCAGTCACATATTCTTATATTATTACTGCTTTAAGAAGTAGGAGATTTTCCTGAAACTGGTATATAAACAGATAATAGGCTTTTTAAAACACACTCCTTGCAGGAAAGATGGTTGAGTTTTTATTTACAAATGATATAAAGAAAGAAAATTGTAAGCATTAACCATGCTTGTTCCTATGACTAGTGTGCTAAGTGCTGGAGGGAAGAGGGCTGTGAGGAACTGGCTTGTTTGGGTTTGCAACTTTTCCTCACAAAAAGCACCTTTCTAACTGTTTTCATGTGCAAAATTTTCATCAGTGTCATAGGATATTTCACATGTATGCAGTGTCTGATGTATGTATGTAGTCTACCTAGTAGAGAATATAACTGACATTTGATTTCATAACTCCAGAATTTCTCTGAATGCCTTCTCCCTTGATGATTCTTAGGATTAAAAACTAAAGAGTTAGTCTGTTTGTTCTCAATAAATTTAAACAGAAGAAAAATATTTCTTGACAATTAGTTCTTTGGATGATTGTTTAGTTGTTGGTTTGGGGTTTTTTCCCTTTTTAGTCAACGTCACTAAGTTAATAAGAAGGTAAAACATTTTAAGAAGACAATAAAATGCTTACCGGATATTTATCACAAAAAAGTTTTACATCATAAGATTTCATATAAATCTTGAGGAAAGAAATAAGATGACCCTGACTTAAAACACAAAACAAGACACACATATGAGAGGTTAAATCTTTTTTTATTATTATTTTGGGTGTTTGTCAATGGTAAGTGTCTTTACTTCTCAGATCAAGTCCATATACCACCATATCTGTATTCAAGTTATTTTAACAGTACTAATTAATAAGCATATCTTGATTCAAAAGGTAGATCCATGACTTAACCTTTTAAGTAGAAATAATTACCTTCATTACGAATAGTACAAGAGACATTGTGTATGTTACCTGTTAAGTATAGTATAGTAGAAAGCTATAATCTTTGTTATTGTAGATTTGAATTTGACTCCTGTTTCTGCTGGTTACGCTTTGACCATGTACAAGTTACTTTTCCATGCCTGCTTCCTTATCTTTTAAATTGAAATCATATTTGCTTCTAGATTGTCTTAAAGATTAAATGAAATTACTCTCTCTCTCTCTGTCTGTCTCTCTCTCACACACACATACACACACACACACACACACACGACAATGCTTGGCCCATATTGCACATGAGATTCATGGGAGTACCTGTGGTAGTTTGTTGCAGTTTTTATCATTGTTGTTCTTACAGCTTATTACTATTCTTCCAAAGATGGAAAAATAGTAACTGTTGTTAGGTCAGGTAAGTGGTTCTCAAACTTTAGCTTGAATCAGAATTACCTGGCAGTCTTATTAAAACACAAGTTGCTGAGCCATATCTCCATGTTTCTGACTTAATAAGTCTATGGATGGGACCCGAGGATTTCCATTTCTAACAAGTTCGCAGGGGATGCCAATGATTTTGCTGGTCTTTGTCTGAAGCCATACTTTAAGAACTTCTCTGTCAGTTCATTCTACAGGAGAGAAAAATGTTATCTTTAGAGGGGGAAAAGATTCTGTTAGTAAATACCTGAAGTTTTCTCTGTTCAATTTGAAGCTTTTTGTTCCATAGCATTGTAAGTTACCCCAGACGTCTACATACGAAAAGGAGTGGATGTTTGCAGTAGATGGTTATGTCATCTTAGTTAAATTTTAGTTCAATATATATGACAGATCAACTTTTGTGTAAAATATCAGTTTCCATAACGAAGCGCTTTCCACAAAATTAAATAGTCAGAAGCAATTTACACTTTAATAGGCCCCTTTTACTTTCCCATAAAAGCAATTCCCCAGTCAGGTAAATGTCATTTTAAAAAGTGTGTGTGTGTGTGTGTGTGTGTGTGTGTGTGTGAGAGAGAGAGAGAGAGAGTGTGTGTGTGTGAGAGAGAAAGATGTATGTAGTGTACCTGTATAAAATAACAATTTTACCCAACTTTAGCTGACTTCTTGTACAGTTGAGCTTTAGAATTAATCTTTACCTTTAAAATTTTTAGCTCTGAAGTTGGAAAATAAAATTTAAGAACTACCATTAAAGTTTTCCTTTAAAAAGTCTCTCTTGAGGTATTGCTGGCCACTGGCACTAACACTTTTCAACAAAATTATTTCCATAGTGATGAAAGCAAGCAGAAATACTGATTTCTATTAACTATTAATACATAGTTCACTTTTGTTATATTAAAATACAGATTCATGAACTTGAGACAGATTTAAGTTGTATTCACAGAAGAAACTTTTCATAGTGGCATTGGTTTTTTTGCTTTAAAGATGTTTTCAATATTTTCTCAGAAATTGTTTAGGAATTAAGACATTTAGTTCCATTTATGAGAGTTTATTGACTACAGAAAATCCTTTAAAATGCCAAATTAACATCAAAGTCCCCATCTATAAAGTGGGTATAGTTTGCTAGTCACAGGTTAAGCAGCAGTATGAATTAGTATTATAAGTGATAGCTTGATGTTATCTTGGTATTTTGAAAAGTATTGATATGTCTTCTATGAGGTTCTTTCTGTTTCTACAAATTCATATTTTCAGAGAATTGTCAATAAGAAATTCAGTGATTTAAATCAGAAGTATTTCTTACCCCTAAAAATTCCATGACTAGGAGTCAGCCATATATTAAAGTATTTGTTGTATGTCAATAATGTTACATAAAAAATTTGGATACAATATATATTCTCCTCTTTTAAGTGATCTTGACTTGATAGCAGGCTATGTGATCTGTCCTATGTAATTTAACTAGAATTATTTAGTATCTCGCTAATTTAAAATAGTGGTCATTCAGATAGTATATATAATCTTAATGAGTAGAATTTTTTAAATAATTTCACTCACTGAATCTTTCGGAGGTAGAGGCTGCTCTGTTATCAATTGCTTTCTCAAACTAAAGATTTAAAAATTGAAGGGGTGCCTGGGTGGCTCAGTTGTTGGGGCATCCAACTTCGGCTCAGGTCGTGATCTCACGCTTTTTGAGTTCAAGGCCTGCGTCTGGCTGTATGCTGACAGCTCAGAGCCTGGAGCCTGTTTCAGATTCTGTGTCTCCCTCTCTCTCTGCCCCTCCCCCGCTTGTGCTTTGTCTCCCCAAAATGAATAAATGTTAAAAAAAAAAATTTTTTTTTTTAATTGAAGAGTTCTTTCAGCCTAACTACCTTGTGGAGCCAACACTGAATAGGATTTCTAATGTTTAGAATTTCTTATCACACCATAGTCTAATATAACATGTGATTTTTTTTTTTCATTAACTTCACTGGTACACATTAGTATTAGTATATCTTTATATTTTCATCCGAAATAAATACTTTCCTTCAAAGTAATAAAAATTATTTCTAATAAGTATATTTAAGATAGTTGGCAATTTCCTACTTAAATTCCCAATTTAAGTAGAGGATTTATCTTAGTTAAGACAAAGATGACATTATTGAGAATTTGAGAAAACATTGCTGCAGTGTATGTTTCTCTGTGTAATTTGATCAGTGATGTCATTAATGCATTTGTAATAGTTTCATTTGATGGTTCAAATCCAGTGCATATATTTACATTTTACATTACAATAACCTTTTGAGAATATGTAGCCTGATTTTATTAATAGAAAAACTCAGATTTATTTTTTTAATTTTTTTTTAAAAACTCAGATTTAAAAGTTGTTTTAATGTATCTAGATAAGGCTTTCTAGCTTTTTTTAAATCAGACTATAACTTAAAAATCTTTTTTCCATTAAAGCAAATACATAGTTCTACTAATACATAATCTTTGAATATGTCAAAAAATTAAGTGTTTTATTCCTAAAACAAACTGAAAAAAACTTGTGTTTTAATAACAGCCATTAATTCACACCTGCTAGGGGCATGACCCTGTTCTAGACAGTAGATAGCTGTCTACACAACAGTCCTGTCCCTACCAGGTAGACACAGGTGTGCTTGTGTGTATGTACATAGAACAAAAGTGTAAAAGAGATGTTACCAACAATTAAAGTTGGGGAGAAAGACACACCAGTATATAAGACTTTGGTACTTATAAAAATACAAAAAAGGCCAAAACAAAGATTTTTTTAAAAAGACAAAATTTGGCCTGTTTAATTTCTGAATCTCTGATCTGTGAGTTTTAAAATTCTATTCAAATGTTTATGCTCCCTGAGTTTAAACTGATCTTTTTCTTTTAATAATGTAGGGTGGAAAATATGTGCATTGATGAAGTTATAGTTTAAATTCTAATACTACTGTGTAGTTCACCAGTGTACAATGACAAGGACAGGGTAACTGAACAAAACAAAACTTCTGTAACTTCGATCATGGGACCTATGATTTGGTACAGTTACATATAGACTTTTTACCCTGCAACTACATGTATTTTGGAATTAAATTGCCAATTTTGATATCTAAAGAATGACACAACAAGAAGACATTTTCTTCACTAATTTGGTATTCTTCTTAAGCCAGGCAGTAAGTTTCTTTTTAAAACTTAGGGGTACGGAGAGAGAGGGTGCGTGAGACAGGTGCTTATCCAGTGCATTAGGGGGCTGTGGTGATTGTGATGGTGGTTCTGGCGTTTGCTAGTTTTAATGATAAGCAGGCAGCCTGTGTGCCTTAGTTACTCTGTCCTATAAAGTGAACCATTTTAGGTTAAAGTCTTTACAGTGCCTTCTTTATAAACTTTTGTCATTGGGCTGAATTTTTTCAACACTCCTGTACAGGGAGTGTAATGACGTAAATCTATTTGGATCTTGGGCTAAAACTATTAAAAATAATGTGCTAACATCAGAAAGTCATGGTCTGGATCCTAATTCTAGATCTGCCATATACTATGTGATTTGGGCAGGTTACTTGTCGGCCTCATTACTTCTGGGTGCAAAATGAAGATTATGATATTTATAGAGTTATCAGGAAGATTAGAGTAAAATTAGCTGTGTCTCTGGTTTGGGCACATACTAGGCTTTCAGTTGTTAATGTAATAGTCTTAAATTTTAAATCCATTATTCAGTATCTCAATTTAATTATTATGACCTAGCTTTTCATTGTAATTTAATAATGGAAACATCCATTTTAGAATCAATTTGAAACAAGATAGGGATGGTAAAAATACGTTAACCCGTAATGGTAACTTTACTTGCTGGCTTCTTTAATACATAATATATATCAAGGTTCATAATTTTTAAAATGGGATTGATTTAGTTTGTGCTGTAGTTGAATTCAAATTGTAGAATTAGTAATTTTATAACCTCTTTTTGGATTTGCAAAGGTATATTTTTGGGGTTTTTTTAAAAAATATACTAAATTATCTTCTGCATCTCTCTTAATCTTAGGAAGTGTCATAAAGAAATTACTTCACCATTCTCAAATTTTAAAACTCATGAAGTTAATGTATTTTGAAGGTTTAATTAAAATGAGCTCTGCAGTCTGTCTTGAGATGTGCCTACATCAAAACCGTGGCACAGTTTGCATTGGCACTTAAATGTTTTCAGTGCTTTGGGTTTGAAATGGCAAGTCTGGAGATGTGCGAGTTACAAGTTCATTGTTTTCCCCAGATTTTAATGACGTTATAATAAATTTATGCTTGCTGTTTTTTCCTAAAGTGTAATAATTACAAATTGGGAAAACACATTTTTCAGTTTTATGCTTCATTTAAATATCCTGTAATTTTCAGTGCTTTTTACTAGCGACACAGTACTTGCTGCTCAAACTTTTATTTTTTAGCAAAAAAAACTGCTTAGAGTTTCAGTGTTTATAAAATAGATGTTCATGAATAGTCTTTCACACAAAGTCTGTATTTTTATACTTAACCAGATAGAAACTACAGCATGTTACTTTTTCTTCAAGCTCTATTTTACTTAGTGGGAAAAGAGTTGGTATATCTGTATATGTGTTCATTCTCGTACATGTAGGTATTTTGTTTATCTAATAAAATATATTTTGACAAACATCTGAGATCAGAGGGAGAGGAAATCATCTAAATTCTTGAATTTGGTTTTATAGGAGTTTCATCTGGAATATGACAAATTAGAAGAACGGCCTCACCTGCCATCCACCTTCAACTACAACCCTGCTCAGCAAGCCTTCTAAACAAAGACTTCCCTTTTCTTGGGGTATGGCTGTCTCAGCACAATACTCGACAGAACTGCAGAACTGATGTGGCTCAGGCACCCTGGTTTTAATTCCTTGAGGATCTGGCAATTGGCTTATGCAAAGGGTCACCATTTGAGGTCCTGCCTTACTAATTATGTGCTGCCCAACAACTAAATTTGTAATTTGTTTTTCTCTAGTTCGAGCAGGGTCTGAATTTTTTTCATTTATTTTCTTTTTTGCCAGCAGACAGACTTGGGTCTGTAAAGCAAGTACACTGACAGAAGTTTACCATTTAGTTTCTAAAATGTAAAAAAGAAAACCCACAAAAGACTCCACAAAATTAGACCACAAAATTTGCATTGTTCATTGTAGCACTATTGGTAATAAAATAACAAATGTTTGTGCATTTTTATGTGAAGATCCTTCTCGTATTTCATTTGGAAAGATGAGCAAGGTCTGCTTCCTTCATTTTACTTCCCCTTCTGTTTTTGAAAGGCAGTTTCGCCAAGCTTAACGCAAGAATATCTGACTGTTTAGAAGAAAGATATTGCCACAATCTCTGGATGGTTTCCAGGGTTGTGTTATTACTGAGCTTCATCTTTCCAGAATGAGCAAAACACTGTCCAGTCTTTGTTACGATTTTGTAATAAATGTGTACATTTTTTTTAAATTTTTGGACATCACATGAATAAAGGTATGTATGTACGAATGTGTATATATTATATATATGACATCTATTTTGGAAAATGTTTGCCCTGCTGTACCTCATTTTTAGGAGGTGTGCATGGATGCAATATATGAAAATGGGACATTCTGGAACTGCTGGTCAGGGGACTTTGTCGCCCTGTGCACTAAAGGGCCAGATTTTCAGCAGCCAAGGACATCCATACCCAAGTGAATGTGATGGGACTTAACGAAGTGAACTGAGACAATTCACTCTGGCTGTTTGAACAGCAGCGTTTCATAGGAAGAGAAAAAAGATCAATCTTGTATTTTCTGACCACATAAAGGCTTCTTCTCTTTGTAATAAAGTAGAAAAGCTCTCCTCACTGCAGTGTTGACTTTGATTTGAAATTGTGAAATTATTTCTTCAACATGAAAAATAGAACATCCCCCAACCCTCAAGTTTTACAGCTATCTAACTGAACGGCGTGACTAAACATTTAAAATGTAGGGGTTTTTTTTCAGCTTTTGAAAAGTAATTTGATGGAACCATATATCATTTTACTTGTAGCTTAAAAATGCAGATACATTTGTAGTTATTAACCAAGTTCAAAACAGAAACTATTTTTTAAAAGAGTTATGGCTGCCTTAGAGATAAAATTTCATGAACGCTGGTGGGACCCTGTCAAAATATTTTTGAGAGAAATATAGGAGAAATGTCTTGATAGACCTTGAAGATTTACCTTTAAGAAATAATAAGCAAATTAAGGTAAGCCAAAAGTGGGAGTGAGGTAGATGGCCTGAATGTTTCACATTTATAAGTTGATGGATTCTTTTCCATCTAAAGAAAAAATGCTTTTTAAATATGTCTGAAGACTGAAGGTTCAAACACTAGAGATAGTAAAAAAGGCAGTGAGTTTTGATTCTCTAAATTTCATTTTTAACCTATTTTTCTATGAAGAGTGAAAGTTTATTGTCATTTATCAAATCATGTTTGAAAATGAAACATTTATGACATTGCTGTGTTTGTGTATCAGGAATATAAAATGACTTAAGATTTACCTTTTTCTATGTATTTTAAGATATGGAGAAACTGACATAAAGTATCAGGAGTTTTTAATCTTTCAGATTTAAACCAAAGCATCTCCTCTGTAGGAAAGATGGATGGCACTTACATCATTGTAGTTTTAACTGTTGTGCACAAAACCTTCTCACATCTTCTCACATCATATTGGACATAAACCAGAATAAAATCCTAGAAATTGATTTATTTTTAAAAAAGCATTACATTTTTTTTCATAATAATTGACTTTGTAAAATGTAACTTTTCCTACATAACCATGAGAAAGAGGTTAGAAAAAGGGGATGGGGAAGGGAAAGGAGATCTTTATTTCTGTGAGTATAAACATAACAGTATAGAGTGTCCCCATGATCATGATTGGGACTTTTGTGAATGACTCAGAAAAGCAAGATAGCTCATCATATCAAGTGGTCTGTTGTCTCGGCTCTAGTTGTTTGTTTTAATGGCCATATGGAGAGTTTTAAGTGCACACTTTCCCAGTTTTCTGAGTTTTTACCCTGAATCATCAAAATAAGAAAACTATTGCATGTAAACCAACTTTTTATAACTTGTTAATATCTGAAATTACCATGCCCTTGACTCCAAAATCCAAGTTTTAAAAATCTATTTGAAATCTTTTGAAGTACTATATTAAACTCTTTAACATAACGCACTGTTATAGTCTTTGGTTTTATAACTTGTGGTTATACGTGCCCAGAGGTTGGCCTGAACTAAGATTTCACATTTTCTTTCATTGGTTTAATTCTGTTAAATTTTCCCTATATAACTAGTGACATAGATGTGTACCTTGTTAAATAATTTTTGTGATTATAATTGGCTCTGGGGGCGGGGGGAAGCTATTTAATTGCAAAAGAAAGTCCTTTCACCTATTTAGTTTCAAATACCTATTCTGTGCTTCTTGTGGTCATACCATAATTTATATGATGAAACTCCATTTTCAGGGATTTTTTTCCACTGCACAAAGTTTTCCTTAGGTTAAAAAAAATTTTTTTAAGAACTGAAAGTTTATTTGGATTCTTACAGTATAATATAAAGCCAGCCACTCAACTGGTGTTTTCTTTTTGCCACTGAACTTGGGACACAATAGGTGCTTGATAAATACATGTTGGTTGAATGATATAAATTGATATCTCAGTTTGAAAATAAAATGTACAAATTTAAAGCATTGGGCTTTGAAATAATTTACTATCTTTTTGCGAAATAATTTACTATCTTTTTGCTGTAATTTCATTTTCAAAAGAATTCGTTTTAAAGCATTTTCAATTAACTTTCAAAACTTTCAAATTTTTCCCTTCCCACCCTTTCTAATTGACCCTTCCTCTAAATCCTTCATTCGAAAACAGATCTTCCATCCTGTTACACTGAGTGCATGTAAAATATGTGGCATTTGAGCATGCCTGCAAAGAAAGGCACATTTACTTAATTTAGATTTGCTTACTAGCATCAATTGTGCAGAAAGTTTCTAAAAAACTAAAACTAAATGTGCACATGCATATACACAAAAGCTATGTTCATATTTAATGTTCTCTTAACTAGTAGTTTGTGTAATTAAAAAAGAAGACCTAGAAATACCTACTATTTGGTTCCATTAAGACCATTAAGATAATAAGCCAGACTTCTCTCGATGCCTTTTTAAAACAGGTCCTAATCGCATGTCAAAAGGCTCTTTTCTTGCCACTAGCATTGCCAGTGAGTTGGACCACATTATGAATACATGACAGATCTACGAGATGAAGCAAGTAAATACAATGCAAGTCAAAATTGAGATATAAATCTAACCCTGTAATTTTGTGTGTTAAGTTGCATCGAATAGGATACATTGAGTCAAGATCATTACTTTTGCACTTTGGTTGCTAAAAGAATAAATTATGGTGGAATGTAATGTCTTAAAGAGTGGTTCATATGTATGTAGATCAATGTAAATTGTAACTGGTTCCAAAATACTGATGTAATTTTCATCTACTTTAAGAATAGTGCTCATAGGGTGCCTGGGTGGCTCAGTCAGTTAAGCATCTGACTTCGGCTCAGGTCATCTCTCATGGTTCATAGGTTCAAGACCCGTATTGGGCTCTGTACTGACAGCTCAGAGCCTGGAGCCTGCTTCTGATTCTGTGTCTCCCTCTCTCCCTGTCCCTTCCTTCCTCCCTCCCTCCCTCCCTCTCTTGCTCTCAAAAATAAATAAAAATTAAAAATACAGTGCTCAGAACAAGGTAGGAAGCCTGCTGTATTTTAAGAGCTGCTATGACGGGAAGGCAGGAGAATAGAATGTGGCATGGCTTCTAGCTGCCAAGCAATATACTATGTGTTTGACATACGTTATAGTATCCGATCTTTAGCATAGTGTCATGAAGTACTCCATTTTACATTAAATTTAAAATATACACCAAAAACCCCATGAAGTAGGAATGTTTACATTAGGAATAAACTCTAGAAACATGGTGTCTGTCTTCAGGTATCAAATTCAAGAGTTGTCAAAGATTCTTTTGTGTGACTGAAGAACAGAACTTGGACTGATAAAAAGATTTTGGTGTGGTATTAAAAGTGAGGTAATTAAGATTTTGGAATGAGTTGCTTTTTAAGGCATTAGATTCAACCTCAGAACATAATCAAGGAGAGACACTGGACAGTATTCTGTGCATAAGGTAAGGAGTTGGACTGGATGGCCACCAATGTTTCTGTTCACTGAAAAAGTATTGAAGTGGGATAATTACTGAGTTTTAGCAAAACTAATTGCCAAACATTGTAAAGTACACCTTTCTGCATACTACTAAAGAAGAAGGAAGGAACTCAAACTATGATAAACCATGAATTACAAAAATGCAGACCAATTTCAAGGATATCATGCATGGGAAAAATGTGCATCTTAGAATTGATGAGATGTAGATCTTGGAGAAGAGACAAATAATGGACAACCTAAGAGGAGACATGACAGCTGCTTCAAATACAGGAGGGACTTAAGAGGGCAAGCCTCAAACCAGCAGCTGGACCTTGGATAAGTCACATTAGGTTCTGCATATCAAGGTGCTGGCCCATAGTACTGTTAAATGAAGGATTCCATCAACAAAAATGTTCAAATAAATTGGATGCCTATCAACTGCTATTGAGAGAACTGCCTTTTTGAGTAAAACGTTGGATTTGATCACTTCTAGGCCTCTTCCAGCTCTTTAGAAGAAGTTGATACCGTGTCTTGATCTGAAGTTGAGGAATATGATGTCTTCAAGGGCTGAAGTGTTACTTAGTATTTAAGTGCTAAATACTTAAAGCATTGACCTAGTCCAAATGTGCTATTTTGTGAGTCCTAGAGGTTTACTTAAAATTACTGCTCTGTCTTTGGAAAGATTTAAATAATCAAAACAAGAATTCTAGAGTGCAACTTCAACTTTTTTTTTTTTTTTTTACTTTAGGAGTAAGACTATGAAACAGTTGTAAAGCACAGCAAACAGTAAATCATATATTACGTGTATATTCCCCAGATTTACTTCCATATTCCAGTGCTACATTAAAGGAAGGAAGAGACCATTTTTTGATAAGTTTTGAGATATTTAGCCTGAAATTATACATTGCATTAGTGTTCAAGCTCATGTTTTCTGATACAGTAGTGGTCACAAACCTTAAGTAGTAATCCTGTTTCTTGTATAAAGAGAAAACTGATCATGAAATTTGATGTGTAAAAATACCAGTTTGAATGCAGTTGGCTCCAGGAGCTCACCAGAGGCAAAGTTATCCTCTAGGTAATTTTCAGACTTTATGTGCACCTGAGGAGCATGTTCAAAATATCAGTTATAGGCCTCCTACTTATGTACTTACTTATTCATTCAGAGCACAAGCAGGGGAGGGGCAGAGGGAGAGGATATCAAGCACATGACCTGAACTGAACCCAAGAAAAGGACTGAGGAAGCCACCCAGGCAGGCGCTCCTGGGTCTCCTATTTAGATACTCTGTCTCCAGTGTCTAGGGAGAAGCCAGGAATATATACTGTAGTAAATGTAAGTCATTTCTGAAGTTAGTGAACTGCAGTTTGCACTTCAACTATACTTTGCCTATTGTGCAAGTACTGGGATAAAATCCAAAATCTTAAAGTTTAGGTGAAATCCAACTAAGTAACTGGGATAATGCATTCCTGTGTAACGGGGCCATTCACTTCTTCCTGATCAAAGTTCTAGCGCAGAAACCACATTATTACAGTAGTACTTAATAGAGCAAAATACAAGGAACACTAAATCTGTTCCTGAGTATAAAACAGCAAGGATTTTTCATTTTATTTTAATAAACTTTACTATTCCGTGGGGACATTTTTGTTAGACTTCCACTTCAGTTTGTATGCATAAAAACTGCTAAGGGCAACAGTGCATTATCAATTCTATGTCCATCAAATGAAAGATTTTTCTTTAGTCATCCTGTTGTATATACTATGACTTGAGAAAATCTGAATGATGTATTTCTTTATTGGAAGAATTCAGTTTAAAAAGCTAATCATTTCCAGGTGCTTGCCATACAGTTTTCCTTCAGTCACATAAATGACTTCGTGAAACTGTCATAAAATTCACAATGGTAAGTCTTCATTGTAATAATTTCCTGTCTCTGTTGAAAACTCAAATTGCATAGTCTCAGTTTAGGCTCACCATTTGACATATGCCAAAATAGTTTAGCTACTACCTACCTTTTTAAAAAGCATTTTATTTTTGATAATCTTTTGCTCGACGTGGGGTTTAAATTCATGACCCCAAGATCAAGAGTCACATGCTTTCCGACTGAGCCAGCCAAGCACCTCCAAGACTACTATATAGCAAAACGGATTTTTCACTCATCATGTGACTAATCCTAGTGTCCATTTCCAAGGCCTGATAGGCCTCTACCACACTTGCAAATATGTTTTGACATTTTGTTAGAGAAGGTGAAATAAAATTGGCCCTGTTTATGGCAGAGAGTGGTAGTTCTTTCACACAATAGAGAAAAGTAGGTAAGGAAAACAGGATATTTCACTGACTCAGAGAGCTGGTCTCTAATTTTCATAAGCATATCCTGAAAAATAATATTCTAGTAATTTGCATTGTATTTGCCTAAGTAACATTTTAACTACATACTTCCTAAAACTTTGAACAGGTCATTTTTTTCCCCCAAGCCAGTCAATTTTCTAGTGTATATTAAAGGTAATTTTTGTTGTAACACACGAGGTTCCTCTAAACATTTTGGAAGAAATGTATCAAATTTCAAGGGTGGTATGATGTCAACAAATGGCTGATTTTCCTTGATTCTTCTTAGGATCAGCCCTATTGATACTCATTTATAATGAAAAGAAATTTTTAAGAGTAAACATTGATTATTCAAAAATATACAGCTCAATGAGAAGAAGTTATATGTGGGACTGCCATGAACAGTTTCATCTTTTGTATAAAAATAAAGATTTGGGGCAGCCAGAATGTTTGGAAGCTACCTTTAAATCTGTTACATACTGAACACTTATTTTAAGATGCAGTTTTAATTATCATATGTAGCAGTTGCATGAAAACTGGGCTGTCTTTTTTTTTTTAAGATTCTATTTTTAAGTAAGCTCTGCACCCACTGTGGGGCTTGAACTCATAACCCCGAGGTCAGGAGTCACATGCTGTACAGATTGAGCCAGCCAGGTGCCCCAAAACTGGACTATCTTAAAAGAAAATGTGAGCTATTAAATCTTTCCCTCTTAAGAGAGTCAGACATGTTTGATGTTTTATTTAGAATGTTTTAAGTAATTTATTATCTTCAAATGGTTAATATTCTTCAAATATGAAACAAGTTGAATGAAAATATTTTTAGAAAGGGGTGCGGCAGAGAGTGAGGGAGAGATAGAATCCCCTCCATCCTGTCCATCGAGAGCCCGATGATGGGGCTAGATCCCATGAATCGTGAGATCATGATGTGAGCTGAAATTGAGCCCATCGTTTAACCAACTGAGCTACCCTAAAATATACCTGTTTTTAAAATGCAAGTCACATGTTTCTTCTCTGCTCAAAAAGTGTTATTCCCACTCTTGATATCAGCTCAGGTCATGATCTCTTGGTGGTGAGATTAAGCACCCCATTGGGCTCTGTGTTGAATGTGGAGGCTGCCTAAGATTCTCCCTCTCCCTCTGCCCCTCCCCAGCTTTTGTGTAGTCTCAAAAAAAGCTACCTCCAGATTTCCTTTTTAAATGTAAAGTTTTATATATTTTTTTTCATCTCACTCTAAATGACTTAATATTGAATATTGACTTGCACATCACTATTGGGAATCCAAATTCTGTCTAATTAAGATGAACCAAAATCATTTTCCTGGCTTCTCTCTGTATTTGCAATGGCATTGTTCATTAAAGAACAACAGAATCCGTCACCCCAGTAGTGGCTGTTAGGTTGGATAGCATGGGAAAGAAAGATGTAGACCTTTGTTTTAGACAATGTTAAAACTAGGTATCCTTTCCAACTCTGAATTATCTTTTTTTATGTTTAAGCATTTGAGGGTAAGGACACAATCCTAGTTTTCCAAACCATTAACCAAAGGGAATGCCGACTAAACTAAAGTTTAGTATAAGAAGAAAAGGCCTAGAAGGAACCAGGATAGCTGTCTTCCCACATCTGAAGTGGAATAATTTGGGTTTTTTGTTTTTGTTTTTGTTTCAAAAAATAACCTCTATGCCCAGTGGCTTGAAATGAGGATTCTGATCCTGAGATCAGAAGTAGCATGTTCTACCAACAAAGCCAGCCGGGTGCCTCTGAGGTGAAATTTTTCCTAAAGCAGATTATCTTACATAACACCGGAGGACAAATTAAAAACCTTTACATGGATATTATGGCAAGGCAGATTTCTACTTACAAGAAAGTACTACTTCATCTATTTTTCAGAGGTCCAAAGAGCACATGGACAGCATTAGGAGTTCATGAATTTTTCAGCACTGGAAATGTCCAAGCAAAGCAAGAAAGGTATTGGAAATATTAGATGATTTCCTGCATTAAGAGGAGGGTAGGCTCTTCTACCCTAGAACTAGTGTTTTTATCAACATCCAGTTGTTCCCTGTTTTACTTCTGCTTGAATATAGCTTGAATTTCTAACAAGCTCATCTCAAACCTAAATATTACACTTAATCTTCCTCTTCCACATAAAGCCATACTACTTATATTTGCTATGCATCTAAAAAAGAGCTATTTTCAACACAAGTGATTCAGAGTGAGATTAAATTGGAGGAACTGGTTAAATCACTAGATCCTTCATCCGCTACCCACGTCTCCCTTCACAGGTTTCAGAGGAGGGATTTGATCAAGCCTAACTCTACTCAAGTGTAAGTATGCACATTTTAAATCCTATGGTATTACCTATGTTTATTTTTTACTAAATACAAAAACTTCTTAGATATTTCAGAATATAGCAGAAAATGGACCTCGTAATCTGGCACTGTCAAGTATGTGTATAGTTTTACTGGGTACCCTGGTTCCCTCTTCATCTCATGGGAAGATTAAATTAGGGCCTTTGCTTATATTAGGTACTCAGTAGTAGGCCCATTTATCCAAAGACAAATGCTATCTCTGTTAGCCACTATGCTAGGAGGCGCTCTCCATGTTTTTGAATTAATAAAAGACCTTTGACTTGACTATGTACTGTTAGATACCAATAGCAAAGTTTCCGAAGAACAAAGTCACCTTGGAATAAAGATCAGAATCAAGAATCTTCTAGTCCAACCCTTTCACAAGAGGAAGAGGAAACAATGTAAGAACATTAATCATTTATGTCAAAGTATTTACTATTAAATGTTGGGACCACAACCGCTTAGCTCTTGCTTTCTAATTCCAAAGCTCATTTCCCTTTTACTACATACACGTATGTATTACCTCTCATAGAAGTTCACTGTCATTAACATGAAAGGTAACAGGTGATAAGAGTTTAGGAAATCTAGCCATACTTCTACTGTATTATGAATGTACTAATATGAAGTGATTGTGCTTTTTGCTTCCCTTCCTCAACTGGAAACAAACGCTATATGCAAACAAATCTGAACTTAAAGATATTTTTAATAATCATTCTTTACTATTTCAAACCAAATGCAGTCTTTGGTTGCATCCTTTCCCGCTTAATGTTGAGTTAGGTGATATTTAAGATCCCTTCCTGTTTTAATGATTATAAATATAGAAAGTAGTATGTAGTGTTCTCAATAACAACTATATGTTCAATATAATAGGTAAAATTTATGGACAGGAAAAAATAAAAATTAAAAAAATTAAGAAATTTATTTTGAATTTAAAATTCTGAGACTAATATTTAACATTCACCATAAAGCATGGCAAGAAAGTTAGTTTCTTGGTATCAGCAAGCTGGAAATTACTGACGTAGCTCAACTGTAAGTCATTTCAGTCAAGACTAAATAAAGCAGAAACAGTTTTCTATGACAACAAATTTGTTAATTGCATAAGCTGAATGAAAAGATAAAATTTTCTATATAGTGTTCTTTGTTGGATCATTCATGCTTTCATTCATGTTTATTCTTATCTAAGTATTCTAGTGGCAAACATCTAAAACCCATCAAGAAGGTGAATTTTAATGAGAAAAGGTGATGATGCAATATTAATTTTCTGTCCTATGTTCTTTAGTTATTTAAGAGTGTATAATGGCAGTTTGTTGTTGAAAAACTTCACAATGTGCCAATATTTAAAACAGTGTATAAACACTTTCTCAACATGCTCTAAATTCCTCTTTACTCCTAGGATACCAAAGCTGTCCTTATGATAATTCTTTTTGAAATCTTTTAATAAAAATATACATATGAAATTGTATATTGCAGCTTTAACATTAGTCACAGGGCTTCTTGAATACTAATGAGAACAAATTATGGAAAACAATGGTTTTAATTTTATTTTTGTTTTGAAAAGAACGTCAAGGATTGGCCATGATTCTCCTGAAAACATTGCTGCAGACAATGATGTACACCAAATAAGTTGGTCTGGTTCTGTGTATCACATCTGTAATCTTAATTTTAATTGGTGGTGAACCAGGCAAAGAACTTGTATTAAAATCTGTGCTGCCTCTGCCCTCCAGAAAAAACAAGATGCCAAGTCTCTTCAGAGCTTAGCATCTCTGAGGTTCCCAAGCGTTCTTACCACTGTTCTAACTTAGAGAGTCAATAGTGACTCATTTTCAGAAACTGAGGGGCTCACTGAATGTTAGAAATGGGATACGGCAGCTCCAACTCAAGTAAATGAAACTAATAACAAACACCATGTTCCATTAAGGATAAAGTAGAAATTTATTTAATGTGGGAAGACTTATGATATGTTTGACTTTCCATAAGAAAGACATGAAGATGTTGAAAGGGTTCAGAAAAGAAGAAAAGCTAATTAAAAATAGGAAATAAGGGGAAAAGTAAATGTTTAAAGAACAGAAGGCTAGATGGCAACAGTTTCTCCAGATATTTTAATTATAAGGAAGGAGAGTGACCTAATGCAGAACTGGGGGTGGGGGTGGGGGATGGATTTGAAAGCCCTTAAGATTTTAAGTTAAATTAAGGCAGAATTTTCTGATACTTGAAAACCATCTTCAGTTTTGAGGCAGAGGGTTCATCTACAGAACTCTTTGAGCTCTGGAATCACTGAAAAATTAATCATATTTATTAAATTATCTTTGGGCATCCCTATCCCTGTGTTTTAAGAGCACTGATAAGAGTTAATTCTGCCTCAAGATTAAGTTGCTCAGCATACCAAGGTAGAATAATTGAATCTTGTTATCTGCTCACTGCCACCTCAGATCTTAGGCTGGCTTGAGCGTTCTTGAAAAGAAAGATTATAACCTGCAGTAGGAAAAAGATTCGGGCCAGAGATATGTGATCTAAGGTTAAGCTGCTTCAACTATTAAATTAAATTTCCCTTTCACATAGTGGAATCACCAGCAATTGTCTTCATTCCAACGGAAAGGGAAGAAAATCACATAATTCTTAGGAAAGAAAGAAGGAAATCTATTCTCTCAAAGCTTGAAAGGTGTTAAAGTACAAGGTTTGTCTTCCTGATTTGGAAGTTTTCCAAACCCTGGGTCTTCTTAATTTTTTCAGAAAAACACTTAGGGCCCTTCCTGTAATTTAAACTTGTTTTGCTCCTTGCTTGGAAATACTGTTACCTACCACATAAAGGAATGAGTACTTCAAAGTAACATATCAGAACTGCAGTTGAAAGATACTTAATACCAGTTAAGTAGTAACATTTGAAATCCAAGAAAAAGAAGTCAAGAATTCCATGATTCGGTGTTTCCATATTCATCAGAAACATAACTGAATTTAATTAAGAGTATATCCACTTGGGACTTGCAAATCAGGTGAACGATATGATTATATACTTTGCAAAGAAGTGAACATTTTGATTCTTCAAAATGTAGGTCGAGAGAGTTCTCAAGTTGGATATTATGATAGAAGCGTGGCTTGGAAAAAGATAATCTTTAAGAAAAAAAAAAAGGGGGTCATGAAAAGAATGGAAGCCGAACGTATGCACAGAAGAGGAGGGGGTGGAAGAATGAAGAGAGGAGAACGCAGCTCGAGAAACGGTACCTGTCCCAAAGCGGGGGGGTCTGCGCGCCGCTGCCGCCTCGCACAGCGCTCCCGGGAAGTGCATCTACGAATTCCGGGTGGGCCAGGGTGGCAAGGTTCCTAAGGAAGGAAACAACAGAAAGGATTCTGTTCTCGGGAGTCCGGGAGCGAAGGGACCGTCCTGAGGGGGAAAGTGGTGTCTCCATTCAGGGCGGCAAAGGTGTGCACCTGTTTCCTTCGGTCCCTACTCAGTCAGCCCCAGCGTCGCAACAGATCGAGCTGGAGTCCACCCGGCTGCCGGACACCTAAGTTTCCGCTTGGTTCAGCCAGGGACCCAAGCCGCGAGTTTCCGTGGTCTTGCCAGTCGCAGGCTCCCGCCCCACGCGCGATGCCTCCACCGAAAAGTCCTCCTGGATTAGCCTGTCTCACCCCTACCCTGGCGCCCTCAGGCCCGCGCCGAGGCGGCTGGGAGAGTAGGACCCTCCGGCCGGACAGTTGCAGCGCTCG